>NC_143416.1:7532083-7839500 GCF_059467195.1 Physcomitrium patens | reverse complement strand
ATTTCCTTCTCTCGTATCATCAAAATTTCCTCGTCTCTTTTCTTCCATCAAAGCTTCATGTTGGCTCTTAGCAATATATGCATGAACTGAAAGAGACTCAATAGGATCCCCCCAACCCGTTGTACCTTGTATTATAGCTGCAGTCCTCAATAACGCTTCTTGAGGTAAATTCCCTTCTTGCATTGTAGAAATGGCAGAAGTCCAAAACTCACTAGTTTCCGTTCTTCCACCAAGGTTATCATCTATTCTAGCACCATAACTTGCACTTTCTCGTGTTGTTGTTTCATGCTCTTTTAAGTAATCTTGAACCAATGCTCTCATTCCTCCCATTCCAAAATTGATTTGAAGAAGATCCTCCCTATCTTTTAATGCTATCTTCCCATCTTTCCAGCAAATAATTCCTTGTCGTATCATATTATTAAATTCATTGCAATCTTTTCTAGTGTCTGAACCATCATTACACCAAATACATCTTTGTACAAATCCTCGTTTTGAAACATATCCACATATCACTAAACTCACTAGTTTCCATTTCCTTATCACTATAATCTTCGAAACATACTCGTTGATTTTACCCATTCTTTTCATTTGTTGGTTGCTTGTAACCAATATCAACCTCTTCTTCATCTTTATATATTCTTGCATCAATAGCATGACTCATTCAAGTTTCACCCATTAATTGCCTCTTTCGCTTAATGCTGTCAATGATAACATCATCAAACTCCTTCTTTACAATTTCTAAAACTTCTTTCAATGTGAATTCCACCTTAGTATTTAATATACGTTCTTCCAACACCCCTTTCAAATTTGTTGCCGCTTCAATGTCAGAAAGTAGCTTATAAGCAATTGATTTGCCCTTATCTTTTGTCTCTTTTGTTTTTTCTCCCAATGATGCTGAGGTATCCTTTACAAGTAATTCTTGTGAAGTTGCCTCCCGAGCCTTATCTCCTCGAGTTTGCCTCTTAGAAGAATTTCCTTCTCTCGTATCATCAAAATTTCCTCGTCTCTTTTCTTCCATCAAAGCTTCATGTTGGCTCTTAGCAATATGTGCATGAACTGAAAGAGACTCAATAGGATCTCCCCAACCTGTTGAACCTTGTATTGTAGCTACAGTCCTCAATAATGCTTTTCGATGTAATTTCCCTTCTTCCATTGTAGAAATGGCAGAAGCCCAAAACTCACTAATTTTCGTACTTCCACTAAGGTCATCATCTATTCTAGCACCATAACTTGTACTTTCTCACACTACTATTTCATGCTCTTTTAAGTAATCTTGAACCAATGCTCTCATTCCTTCCTTGCCAAAATTGGTTTAAAAAAGATCCTCCCTATCTTTTAATGCTATCTTCCCATCTTTCCAGCAAATAAATCCTTGCCGTATCATATTATTAAATTCATTGCAATCTTTTCTAGTGTGTGAAGCGTCATCACACCAAATGCATCTTTGTACATATCCTTGTTTTGAAACATTCTTCAAATTATTTGTAGAAGTATTCTCTTCAAGTCTTGTCAATTTGATTTGAAGATCTCGCATTCCTCGTATAATTTCTTCCATCCCCATATCTGCTTTCTTTAATAAGAATGTCGAAGGTTGAACTATAGGCATTGTTGGTGGTGTTGTAGGTACTGGAGCTTTGGGTGCTTGTACTGTTTTCAGAATATTACTCCTATCCTTTCTCCTTTCTCTTTTTGCAAGCAATTCCATCGCATCTTCAACATTCTTTTACTTTGTTGTCAATCCTTTATCTTCTTCTTTGTCTTCAAGAAGGAGTTCCAATTTCTCTTGCAATTCTCCATCAGCAACTTGAAGAAATAGATCAACTTTGTTCGGCTCTAATGTCAATTTTTCTACCTTTGATAATTGACAGTACTACCTCTCAAATTCCCTTAGTAGCTCTGTTGCTTGCAAATTCTTATTAGGCCATTCAATCCATTCCAGAAACAACTTCTTAATAACGCAATCAACATCTTCTAAGAAATATTCATCTTTCAATGCATGTGAAAAAACCTCCCATGAATTTCCATAACGATCTGTAATCGATGTAATATGGTCTCATATCTCCGGTATCATGGCAAGTCCAAATAATTCAACCATTTTCTTCTCAGAAACCCGATTTAATTCCATTTCACGAACATAACATCTTAAATACCTTGAAATATTCCTTGCATCAAATTGATCAATTTTATTGACTACTGCTTGCAATGCTTTGGTTGCCAAAGCTTCTTTTTAATCATTGCTTTGTTGTTGCTGCATTGATAATGAGAAGGCTTGAAACATACTAGCAATAGACGGATCCATGTGCATACCTTGTCCTTTAGAAGAACCCCCACGAGAAATTCCTCCCAAAGATCCTTCAAAATTTTTATTTTCGTTCTCCATAAAAATAAAAATAAAATCAAACGAAATCCAATACCTTCTACCTCAAGCTTTCACGTCGGGTTCACCACTTATGTCGTATTATGTACTATCTTATTTGAGAATGTATTGAGCATCTAGCTGTAAGAGGTAGTATGGTGTTTCGCTAGTACTCAAGCAGTCTATCGAGTTCTTGACTACCCAAATACAATCTATATCGGATTACAATATAAAAGCTTAATTCTAATATAAAATGCCTAGAGATCCTATATAACTTCAATCTCTTTTGTTATTTTTATTTTATTTTATATATTTTATGTTTTTTATTTTATCTTTATTGTTAATTACCTTAATCCTAGACCGTGAACTTCGACAAGGTGTGATCCTCAATCTGTCCCTCTGACTTGTTGTGAAACATCTATTGCTAGTGTCTCTACAAGTCCTTTCAAATGCTCAAGAAGTTCCAGTTCAACCCCGCTTACAGATTATGAGGCTATGCTACAATCCGCACCGATGTCCCTTGGCCGCTCGTCGATATTCCTCTTATCCATGTCGGTAGGTCCCCAGTTATCATAAAAACCTTAAACAACCCCCAATTTGCCAACTCCCAATATGTCTTTAAACTGTTGGCAGATATCCTCTATCCGTGCAGTCAGATTAACACAACCACGCATGCATTCAGCATACTCAACCTTCTAGACAACTCTGAATTTCAACCATAGAAGTATCTCCCATTCTATCAACAATCAAGAGTACCAGCCTTTCTTCTCTTACAGAAAAATCCAGTTCACCAATATAAAATTGACTTTCAACAATCCCTTCTTCTCAGTCTCTTCAAAACCCTATATATAAAAAAACTTCAATTCTCTGTCTTTTTCCGCAAGCATGAAGCTAGCTCTCTGACCTAAAACCTCGATTCTCGAAAAAAAAAAAAAAAAAAAAAAAAAAAACCATTTCTTAACCTATCCTCACTTTTTACCCTGAGAAGATCCTATTCTTTGGCCTTGGACTCCCCGAATTGGAACAGCCGACCCCCGCTTTCTCCCCCCCATTTTCGCCTTTAACAGATCTTTTTTACAAAAAGGATGTTCCCAGAACGGCACAAAGAACGGAATAACCTGAAACAGAATCGAAGCCCCGTAATTGGACCGCATTGGGTTGCTCGACCAAGTCAGGTCTCATATTAAATAAGAGGCCCATAATAGGACCTGGATTAGATGTCTTCTGAAATTGGATCCAATTGGCTCTCCAAACTAGGCTCATCCAACGTTGAATTGGTCCTTTCCCTTCCTGTTGACTCTCGTTACTAGAATCGAATGGAGCATTTCATTATTGGTGAGTATGCCCCGGCTGACTGTAATGGGGTGACTGAACTTGGCCTTTCAATATTTGCACTGGAATTGGCTGCCGCTTCTAACATCCAAGGTGACTAAATATTAATAAATCTTCTTCATTTATATTTTCATCATATAGACGTCTTACAACACGACAACGGTCTCTATTGTAGCTAGACTAACTCATTTTTTGATATATTGTCTTCTTTCACATTTGTATTCTTCATTTTATAATTATGTCACTTCTTTGGACAATGTTGAACAATGGGTTTAGGTTCTCCACAATGTGAGCACAATCCTTTGTAATGGCAATGAATCTTTTCTTACTTAGTAAGAAGTTTGAAACATATTACATCAATTTGCATATCCTCTACTTCTGTATCTATGTATTAAAGAAGCATTGATATTGCTATTGAATTATAATAACATTGAGGGCCACTTATCCAACTCTTAGATCGAAATTCAAAAAATCAATTGTCAGACTTCACAGCAAAGTCAATTGCTTGACTCAATGTTTGATGATCAAATAAGTTGACCATCAATTTCTTTACCTCATATTCTAATCCATAGACTAATTGACTAATCAGTGCAACATCATCTCAATTGATATCAATTGCAAGTTGTCAAAATTATAAAGCATTCACTTCTTGCCATTCTTGTTGTTCTTTATAGTGGTAAATTGAGTTGATGCATCGCAAGCATTAACTCTTTCAATTCCTCTTCTATTTGTGCCATTGCATTCTTCATTTCAAGAAGTTCTATTATGATAATATTTAAAAAATAAATGTCTAATATTTCTCGAGACAAGTAGAAGAGGGGACTTGAGAACAAAGAAGTTACTAAGAACAATATTAGTTTAGAAGAGAGTAATCTACAACTTCAAATACACTTATGTCTTATCAAGAAAAAGAGGTAATCCACTCTTAATCAAGAGAAGATAAAGCTCTAATATTGTAAGTGTATTCTTATCAATCTGTCAAGGACATGAATTGGAAGAAGATACATAAACTTGAGAAATCTGTATCAAAAAAAAAGTAAAAAAATAGAAACAAAGTAGTATGTATATTAAAAAGAAATTGGAATAGCTATTATCAAATGACAAGAAAAATAAAGACTCTTAAGTCTAAGCTAAAAGCAAGAAAGGAATTGACAAGAGTAAAGAAGGCTTCACTCTTATCTCTATACATATTATCTAATTAAGAGCTACATGGCCATGTTCTATAGGACCTCTAATATGTGTTGATTTTGTAGGACACATGCTTTATCTTACAAGGCAATTTTTTTATGTGTGGACCACATAATTAGCTTATTCTTCAATCTACCAACATGTATGGCACATGGCCAATTTGTTGACTATGTTTCTAACCTAAAAAATCAATTAAAGACACCTATAAAGTCAAGGCAGCATCTATAAAGTTTTTAGGAAGCTACTATAGAAGATATTATAGAACTAACCTACTTTTATCTACTATTATCTAAATCATATATGTAATTATTGATTTACATGTATATATCCGTGACTATTTATGTGAGCTCTCATTTATGCTCCAAAATTTTATTTTTTAATTTTTTCTTATTTTATGATAATTAAACATATTAAATTAGGATTTATATAAATAGAATCTAGTTTTATTAAATTTTTAGGATTTTAGCCTTTAATAGTATAAATTATAGCTTGATTCCTTGAATTAGGTTAATTAAGACCAAAATGATAAAGATTAATAAATTAGAATAGTAATTTGGTTAACTTTAATAATTTAGAGATTGTTAGTCATTGCTATAAAGGTTGATTGTGAGCCTATGAATTCACCTACAATCATCTCATGTGATTTAGAGTGAATTAGAATTAGAACTTTCTAAAAGATTTAGTGAAGTTTAACAATGACGATTTTGAAGCTTTTTCTTTAACTTCAACAAATCTAATTGACAAAGTAGTTTTTTTTCAATTAATGGAGGCTTTCAAATGCAATAGTAGCATTGGATTCACCTCATGGAGTAAAAAAAATAAGGTGAACACCTTCTTCTCCAACATTCAAGTGGAGCACTGAAATTTTTATTTTTGAAGGATTTTACAATAAATGCTAAAAACTTTCTTCTCTCTTTCCTCTTTTGGTGAAGGACAAAGCCATGCCAAAATTTGGCCAAAAATCCTAATATTAATTTTATTTAGATTTTTAAATCTCATTGTAAATATTGTAAGTAGGTGTGCATGAATTTTTAGTTTTGAATGATAGTCATTTGCTTTTAAAACATGCTTCATTGTGGTAGATAGCTCCCTTGGCCTGATAAGTACTCCAAGGGTTTCAAGAGCCTCGGATTTCCCTCAATCAGTCATTTAGTTTTTTAGTTTCAATCTAAAATTCCTTAAGATTTTAGCTTTTGTTGTTAGCTTTCCAACAAGATAAGGCTCGCTTAATTTGGAGTTGAACTGAATTTTTGGCAAAATATTGAGTACGAGGGAGTCCAATGCCTTCATAGTTTAGATTAATCGAGTTTGGGAAGATATTTCTCAGTGCCTTGTAATTGGATTCAATTGAAATTTTGGGAGCATTGAGATTTATAAGCTAAGCTTTGAAGTGCACAAGTTTAGTTGGATTTGAAGACAATTTGGATTTTTAGCAAATTTCAAAGTAAAGGGGGTTGGTTGCCGTGGAAGTTTGGATCACTGAACTTCAAAAGAGCAATTCTCACGACTGAATCACTAGATTACAACAAGGTTTTTTAAAGCAAGAGCCTCTTTAAGTTAACCTTGCAACAAAGTAAAAATAATTCAATTTGGAGCTAGTTAAAATTTTTGGAAAATTTGGAGTAGAAGGGGGTTACTGCTTGCAATCCTTGGACATTGTCAAGGTGCCTTTGCTTTTACCTCTCTTATTTTATTTTTACTTTTATCTTCACAGTGACTCATAATCTTTACATTTCAACTTTTGGCTAATAAATTTTAATTTTTAATTTTTAACCTTTAATATTCTCACTTTAACTTTTAATTTTAACTTTTAATTTTTAACTTTTGACTTTAATTTTTAACTTAAACTTTTAAATTTAACTTTAAAATTTTAACTTTTAGCTTTAAATTTTGAATTTAATTTTCAACTTTAAATTTTAATTTTAACTTTTAACTTTTAATTTTAACTTAAACTTAAGTTTTTATTCTTACTGTGAGTTAATGGTAATAACTTAATTAATTATTTTTATCATTTTTTCATAGTGAATTTCATTTATTATTTTTATTTAATATTGGTAATCATTTCTTAGAAGGCATTAATTTTAATTGAACTACAAACACTTGCATTTAAATTGACTTAACAATTTTACAATTGGGAGTTCTTCCATTCTACCTCTTGAACTCATTGTATAGTACTAATTCCATAGAATGGTGGATTTTAGGCTCACAGTTTGTTTCCTTGACTCTTTCATAGTAAGGTAGAGAACTCTTTTGTATTTGCTTTATAAAACTTCTATCTTAGGAATACACTTCCTCTTTATTTTCTCACAAATATGAGTGATTGTTTTCTTTTATGTTGCACTTGAGGATTTTTTTAAGTATTATTTTTTAAAAATTAATTCATCCAAAAATAAAATAATAATAATAATTATTATTATTATTATTATTATTATTATTATTATTATTATTATTATTATTATAGTATTAAAATCAACTAATTTAATAATTTTAAAAAATAATTTAATTTAGAACTTTATATATAAAGAATTATATATTATCCTTGTATATTATCATTCTTTTTATTGTAATTTTAATAAATTTATTATTTTTATCCAAAAAAAAAATCAAATTATGCAATGATAAAAAATAATAATTTTTTAAAAAATATCAATGTTCAAAATAAATAAGATTAAAGATTAAAAAAAATATAAAATAGCATATTTTGACTTGTAATTAAAAATAATAATTTCATTCATTTAAAAACCTCCTCTCACTTTATACTGTATCTATTAGTCAAAACTTTCAAAAAAAAAAAAAAATCACCAAATGAAGACCTTTGGCAAAAACATTAAATCATAATGTTTAAAAGAAGACTTAAGAGTTGTATTGGAATTGAAAGAGAGTGTTGGAGTGGAAGAAGATGTTTTGGTATGATAAGTGTTGAATTAACTATGGACTTAAGATGTTTCTTAGAGATTACATTCATATGAAGTAACAAGGTAATTCCATATTTATTAGGTGCCTTTTATAAGAATCAAATATGAAGTATTTATACAAAATTAGAATACTTTTTTTAAGTAAAATGATTACAAAATTATCATGGTGATGGAAGTCATATCCACACTTATTAAATCTTACATATGGTGATGGAGAAGCTACATCAATAATTTTATTGAAAGAGGTTTTTAACTTGTCAAGTACATGATGATGGTTGAAATAATGAGACTTATGAATAAAAAAAACATAGGCAAGAATCATAAGAGATTTACTACAAATGACAAAAAAAAGAAATATGGATGTAACATTCAACCAAATTGTTTCTTGGTATTTCTTCTTATGTAAAAAATATGTAGTAGTTTAAGCTATTAAATTATAATATTTCAATTTCTAAAATACACAATATAGATACAAAAAATATATAATTTGGTAAAAATAAAATTATTAAAATTTTATTTGTATAAAAACTTATTATCTATTTTAATTTTTTAATTTTTTAATTTTAATTTTAATTATATAATAAATTGGATGTGAGAAAATATAAGTATATTGGTGAAATAGAAGCTTAATAATGTGAATACAAATGAGCTCATTATTTAACCAAAGAGGATTTAAGAGAACTAACCATTTGAAGTAAGCATCTACTTTGGGCTCTTATGGCTCAAGTCTATAGTTGAATGAGTAGGAATTTTTAGTGCAAATATATAAACAACAAGCTTACCACCAAGATCTATTTGATTTTGAGATAATTATCTTGTTAGGTTGTTTATGACTATATAGTAATACCACCAACTTGTGGCAGTTATAAGTTGTCAATTGGGGGTAATTCAATTTCAACTATCCACATACTAGTCAAATACATAATGTCTAATAGAAGTTATACATGTATCTTAAAATTATTTTAATACTCTTATATAGAGGCATATTAAAAAAAGTCTAATTTGATGATTCTTAATATGTTTTTGAATTTACAATATTTTTTACTAATTAGACCTTTGGTCAAAACATCTTCAATTATGTCTTGAATCTTGTAAAATAAAATAAATTAAATTAAATTAAAAATACTTCTATTCTTAATCTTATCATAAATAAAGTGATATTGAATTTTAACATGCTTAGAGTGACCATAGAATATTATTGCTTTACATGTTGTCTTGTTTGACAATTTATTGGATACTTGGATATGAAAGATAAACTTATATTTTGCAACTAAAAAAGACTTTAATAATCTTAGTAAAATCTTAAATAAAATTCAATTAAATATTAAAAATAAAAATAAAAAATATTTAAATTCTCAATAAATTTTAAAGAAAATCTAAAAGAATCATAAAAAATCCTAAAAAATCCTTATTAAACCTAATAAAATTTTAAATATATCCTAAAAACTTTTTATGAAATCTTAAAATAATTTTAGTTGAATCTTAATTTAAACTTAACAAAATCTTAAGAAAATTCTAAAAAATTATAATAAAATTCTTAAGATATCCTAAATAAGTCCTAATAAAGTTTTAATCAAATCTTAATTCAATTCTAACTAATCCTAATTAAATTCTATAGAAAATTTAAAATCTTAATAATTATTAATTTAATTACTGGTCTTACTTTAAAATGTGAAAACTCCTCAATCTACTAATAAAAAATAGGAATAAAAAATTTAAAACGAATCAAACTTATATATAGGGAGAAAAACCTCCTTATATGCTCAAATATTGGTTGTCTTCTTTTTCCATTCTTGATGTCAATATTCTAGCATCAATGATTTATTTTTATATTATTCAATAGTTTTAAATTTTTTTTGTAGATGTTAAAAGCTAAGTCAAATATGAACTTGCAAAAATCCATTTTAATTCAATTGAAAAATTACTCAAAATCATAGAAAATCTCATTGACCTTCAAAATCCAAATTTTGTGATTCTAACCTACTTATAATTCAATAAGCTAAGATCTCATGTACCTTGTAGATATCAAAAAAATAATTTAATGGCTATCTAATATTGTAGGCCAAGCTTTGCAATGTATTGACTAACATTGCATATGAAATATGAATTCAAGTGCCTATTATTGCACAAACTAAGTTTTACTTTTAACTTTTGTATAAAATATCTTTCCTTGCTTTAACTTCTTCATGAATTTTTGGACTCATTTCTCTTAATAATTTATTGTTAGAATCCAAAATTATAACTAAAGATTTATACTCTTTATGCAAAGATATTTTAAAAACATTTCTAAGTAACTTTGATAACCAAGATAAATTTTATAATTCTCTTGATCTCTTATAACCTATATGTCTAAATGTAATGGATTTCTTCTAAATCTTTTATCTCATATATTGAAGTTAAGTAAATCTTTGTTTTCAAAAGAAGTCCCATATAGAGTTTTAGAAAATTTATAAACCAAAGATTCTTTGCTTTTTATGTTAAAGTCTTTATGTCATTCTATATATTTCTCTACTTTAGAATCTCTATTTAAGAATGTTTTTTTCAAATTGATTTAATGAACTTCCATATCTTCAACTATAACAAGTTTAAGAAGTATACAAATTTAAGTAATTTTTGCTATTAGAGTAAAGATCTCATTGTAGTCAATGCATTCTTTTCGGATATAATCTTTAGCAACAATTTTTTTCTTGTAGAAAAATATTAAAATATTTATATTTTATTTAATTTTAAAAATCTCATTTTATGTAATAGATTATATATATACTTGTAGAAATATCGAATTTCATGTCTTGTTGTCAATGAGACTTTGATATTTCAAATCCATAGCTTCATTTTATTTTTAAGTAACATCCTTCTATATAGCTTTAATAATAGTAATTTTTTTTAATGCTTATATAAGAATCATGTCCCATGTATACTAAAGATATGAATGAATTGGAAGACATTCAAGCCAATGACTTGTTATTTTTTTAATAATGTACTTGTAAATGATTTAATGTAGGTAAATATTGAGATGAAGAAAGAATTGGAGACTTGATTGTAATAACTTGTTGAAGTCTATGAGTATAAGCTTGTAATTGAATGTCCGTCACTAAAGATAAAATTACAACTAGAAAATATTATTAATTATTTTTATTATCTAAATTTCTAATTCCATCCTTATTTTTACTTTAAAAATTCAATGTAGAGGCTATAGATTCAATCTCAACTACCATTTCTAAAGACTTATGATTAAAAACATCAAAAATTTCTTTTTCTTGCTTAATATTTTCACATTCAACAAACTAAACATAATGACTCTTGATTATTGAGCCTTTTTTAATATCATAATAATAAAAATATTTAATATCTTTAACAAAGCGAGAAAAAAATATGTTCTTTGCTTTAATTCAATTTAATATTTCAATAAAAAAATTAAAATATACATATAGGCATTATATCCAAATACACAAAGAAGTTTAAATAATGATTTTATATCTAATTATTCTTCTTTTACTCTTTTTCCTTCCACAACTATAGTACGAACTTGATTAAAGAATTATGTTATCATATTCATGGCTTTTGTATAGAATATATTAGAAAGTTATTTATGCTACAATATGTATTTTACACTTTCAAATAATATATAATTCTTATATTTTGCAACTCTATTCTACTAAGGTGTATAAAATAAAGACATTTATAGTTCAATGCTATCTCTCTCAATATATAAAAATCTTGAATTTTTTTAGGATTTTTTATTTTTGCTTTATAAAATACATAAAACTTTTTTCAAAACATTATCAATGAAAGTAACAAAGTATTTTTTTCCTTCAAAAGATGTAGTCTGCATTGAATTATTTACATTAGAATGTATCAATTCTAAGAATTCACTTCTAGATGTATATCCTTTCATTAAAAACAAAAAAAAAAAAAAAAATATATCACAATATGCTTGTCATAAATGTATATTTTTCTAAATTTAGATAGATAATCATTTTATATGCTTATAATTTATTCAAGCTTATAATGCTAAAATGATCAAAATATTAAAAATTATCAATCTCTCTTGATTATGGTTTGTCTTGTCTAAAAAGCAAATAAAATCTTCTTTGCATTTCAAGACTCGAATAGTTTATAGAAGGGTAGTAAATAATTTTTCAAGACTCTTCAATAATACCATTATTAAGTATGTATCTAAAACTTTCTTGCCAATTGATGCAAGTTGCTCAACCATCACTTGTAGCTTACCAATGTGTTTGAAAACACTATTACTTTTACTCCTTTACATATATCAAAATTTGAAAATTAAGTATAGCAGATTTAAAGTGTTTTTCATCTTGTATGTTGTTATGAGATATTTCTATGATGTCTTTGGACTTTTAGTCTTACTTGTATTTACAAATTATATATCTAAAAGATGATATCAAACTACAAATAATGCCTTGGAATCTATATTCTCTCATATATCTAATTATATTGGACCTACAAGTCAATTAGTAGATGTTTTGTAATTTCTATAAACTACCTATGATAAATCTTTATTATTAAGAATGAATCGAATCTTTTTCTTCTAGAAATTCTAATTGATTCTATTAAAATCTTCTATTTTTATTTTTTTTCAAAATCTAAAAAATAAAAAATAATTAGAAATTAATTATAAATAAGTTATACGTGAGACTTAATATTGAATTCTATTATTTTTATTATTTATATAAATTCTATAATAAATCTAAAATTCTAAAATTCTAAATTTTAAAAAATTATAAAAATTATAAAATATTGTGCTATTTATACTCTCAATTCATTTCAAGTCCAAAATTTCAAAATCAAGAAAATTATAGAAATTATTATAAAATATCATAAAATGATAAAAAAAAATAAAAAAAAATAAAAAATACTATCCTTTGAAATTTTTTTGGAGTCCTTGGACTTGATTTGGTCTATTGGTGCAAAATTTGGTATTCTTCAAACATGCTCAGTTTTTAAAAATCTTCCAAAGGAATTTTTAAAAGTTGTTTTTAAATTTCAAAATTGTGTTGTTGTTGAAGTCAGGTCTTGCTTACCAATATCCAATTCCACTAGCTATTAGTAATGATTCTAATAGACTTTCATGCTTTCTCACATTCTTGATAAAAATTCTTGTCATTTCCAATGAGAAACTTCACTTATTGCTCTTAGAGTGTGAATGTTGACTCTAAGATTCTAAAAGCTCTATATAATTTTCATACATATGGCAACAGAGACTCAAATTCTTCTTATTATAAATCTCTTTTTATAAATCTTATGCTGCTTAAAGGATATTAAGAATTTTAATGTCTTTAAGATTTAATATTTTTTCAAACTAATTTATAAAAAATAAAGCTCCTTCAAGATAATTGAAAGGCCATGTCCTAAAAAAAATCTCACACAATCCACTTAATCTAAAGTACAATCTAGAGTATCAAGCTTTGACACCATGTATTAAAATATGAGAAAGTGTATTGCTAAGATTGAAACATAATATAATTATAGAATGAATAGCTGTTAAGTTTTTGTATGTTTTTGTAAGTAGATATTAATATATATTTTTTGAATTAAATAAATTATAATTTAAAAGGCTAAAATTAATTATAAAAATAAAATTGAATTGATAAAATATTTCTATTGGAATTATTAAGAAAAATATATTTAACTGAAATTAATTTTAAAAATTTAAATTTTTGTATAATTTTGAAAAAATACTATATATATAATAGTAATTAAGAAATTAATAATTAATAATTAATAAATTAAAAATTAAAATATATTTTAATGGCTATAATTAATTACTGAGAACTAAAGTCTCTTAAAGTAATATTGGAATAAAAAATACATATTGAAAAAACTAAAGACGGTTATATTCTTTTGTTTGTATATGCTAGTTAGCGTAAAGAGCCTTGGGAAGCTTTCTAACTACTCCAAGTTCTTAGATTAAATGCTCAATTCTTAATGTGTTTTTATAAATGCTTTTTAGAAAAAGAAAAAATCTTATTAAAGTTATTTTAGCTAGATAATGCGTCTTTTAATTTAATTCATATTTAAGAAGTTTTTTTAATATTCCTTAAGGAATATATTATTTATCTCAGTTATTTTTATGTGTTTGTATTTATATTATTTTTTTGTACTTGTTTAAAAATCATAGAAAATTTTAATTTATAATTCCTTTTAGATATTTTTAATGAAGAGTGGATAAATTTTGAATTGTTAATTAAAGCTATAAATTCCAAGATTTATCAAATAGTATTTGTGACAAACTCAAATATGTGTATTGTACAATAGGTGGTTGATAATTCTTTTAAACTATTAAAAATATCTCATCTTTAAATAGAAAGACCATCCCTTTATTTGCTTATAAATGAGGTATTATAAATATCTTAAACAACACATTTGTAGTAATATTTGATATCATATCTACTTCCAAAAATATTATCAAGAACTAAAATTATCTTTTAAGATTATAGTACCAAAAATCTAACACTTTATAATTTGTTTCAAAACAAAAAAATCTTTCTTGTACATTATTATTTTGATTTTTATTCTAAAAATATTATAACAATCCACATTGCTTATTGGAAAATTTTGTAAATAATAGACTTTGAAATATAAAGTTCACTATTGCTTTTCAACTTTGTTAAATCAAATTTCATAAAAAACCATAAACTTATATATAAAATATTTTTATTTTTTGAATTTTTATTTATCTATAATATATATTTTTAATATTTTTTTAAAAAATCTATATTTATTTTTTAAAGATATTTTTAATAAAAATCCACAATTTATTTGAAGTATATTTTAAATATTTTAAAATATTTTCCATGTGAATTTAATAGCATCACATATGTGCTAATGTTTAAGTTATTTTTCTTGGATTTGGTACAAACTTAAATCTATAACTATCTATATTTTGATTTTTTATTGTTATATGTTTAAAGAGTAAGGAGTGGTAATTTCTTTTTTCTTAGTGTATATATTTTTTTTATGAAAATCAAATAAAAATATATGAAAAAAAATATAAAAATATAAAATATAACCAATATACAAGTAGATTAATTTATTTTTGTATAATAAATATTTAAAATATTTAATAGTAAAACCTGTTAAAAGAATAATTGGTTGTGACGTTATGACAAGCTAACCATATCTTATTACTAACTTTAAGTAAAATTGTTTTTTTAAAATGTCTCTATATTGGAATTTTCTTATTTTTCAACTCTTTTAGCAACATCTTTATTTTTGTACGAATGTTTAGTGGTTTTGTTTCTAAATTTTTTTTTTGCAATATCATCAAATTTTAAAAATTTATATGTATCAAATGATGGTTGTTAATTATAACTAGTAAAAGTAAAAATATTTTTTGAATAAAAGAATGTATTTTGATATTATATAAGAAAGTTGATTATAATAAGAGAATTGTAAAATTGTCTTGATGATAGTTAAAAGTATAATATATATTTTTTAATAAATTTTTATTATTTAAAATTTTTTATTAGCCTAATTGAAAAAAAGACAAAGAGAGGTTAGTTTCTAATTTTAACATCTTAAAGAACATCTTTTGAATTTTCGATACAAGCTGGAATCTTCTAAAATATATATAATTTCAATTAAAAGAATAAGTTATTTATAAATATTTTAAAAAAATAATTTGACTTTCTTCATCTTTTTTTGAGATATAAAATATAAAAAGATATAATAAAGTCAATATTATTTATATTATGGAGTATTTGTATGAGAACAGACATAAGAAGATTTTTTTTTTTTTTTTTTTTTTTCATATTTTGTCATATATAAAAAGCCATGAACAATCTTTTAAAATAATCTTCAAAGTTTTGTAGTATCTACAATGTCTTATTATTAAATTTCATGTTGTAATTGAAATACATTGTATTTGATCTTTTATATTATATATCTTTTATAATAAAAATAAAAACATTTAATATCAAATTTAATCAAATAATTATGAAATTTATTTTTAATTTAAAAAATAAAATGGTCAATTGACATACTTAAAAATTTTAGAATCAATAGAAATGATTGATTTTGCAACTTACAAATGTATTTTTTTTTTTTAAAAAAAAAACTTTTATTAATTTTATGCAAAATTGCCTTCATTTGGTCGAATTCAAGAGTTGTTAGACATGCTTTTTTTGGACTAAAATTTTATTTTTAGAAAAAATTCTATTATTTTCTTTTTAAAGTTTTCCTTGCATCTCTTTTTTTGTCATTTACTTGGTGTTTTGAACCTTTAATTTCAACTTTCTATCATGAAGTTTTTTTTTTTTTTTTTTATTTCATTTTGCTTGTATTTTTCTTAAATTTGTGTTCACTAGTTCACTTGTATATTATTGTTGTATTTCCTTATTCAACCAAATTTTCCTATAGTACAAATTTCTTTATTTAATTGCCTTTTTAGATTACCATTTATTTTTTTGAACTTCGCATGAGTTCAAAAATTATATTCCATTTTTCTAAAATCATCTATTTTATATTTCATCTTATTGTTTAGATGTTTTTTTTTATTTTATTTCTAGTAATCTTCTTTATTTCTTGTTTCTTCCTATGCTTGTAACTTTACCACTTGTTCACCATTTATCTTCAAAGATTATCTCACCAAATTGCAGCTTATTCATTAATTATCAAAATTTCACTTTACAATTTCTAAAAAACTTCAAACATCATACTTTTTAGCTAGTGTTCTACTATCTTAATCTCAATTTTAGTATTTATCTTCAAAGATTATCTCACCAAATAGCACAAAATATTACCTTATTCTTAGATTGGGATGTTTTTTTTTCTTACAATATTTGTTTCAAAATATAATTTTAACTGAAATACTCCTTTGAAGTTGCATATTTTACAAAATTAATCTTTAAAAACTCCTCTACCAAAATCTTCATTTTTTTCTCTTTTTTAAGTGTACAACAGATTACATACTCTTCTCACATCTAGAAGAAAAATCTTTGCTTAGTTTAGTTAGTTCAAGAGACTTCCAAGGTGACCTAGCACATGTTAATCATGTACAAATAAACATTAATATTTTGAAAAAACGTACTTTACAAGGCCGATTTACTGATGTCCCAAAATGATTGATTTTTGGAGAAAAAAAAGAACTCTCTTTAAATCTGTTCAAAAACATGGTAATCACTAAGTCTGCCACTCCACCCTGAGAAAACTCATTATCTGATGAAATCAAAACTAATACCACTCGCAATATTTCACATTTAATGAAAGGTCAGAAGTAGGTTCAAACCGGTACTAGCAGACATTATATCAGACCTGGTCAAATGTCTTTCCTGATTCTTTGATTGACGGTCCTTTCCCTCTTCCCTAACCTTTGCCAAGAACACTTTATCCCGTAGTTAATGTTTTAGTTCAGCTGCGGTAGTAATGCTGAGTTCAGGTCCAGCTTCTCACGGCTTAATAATGATGAGCAATCCCATTTGTACTACCTTTGCCCTCGCTTTCGTAAGAAATTTGGTATGTTAATCGTAGAGCTATTGCCACCTCGGGATGAGGCCATCGATGATCGACCAGCTTGACCCTCCAATACGCGACTTGCATACTGCAGAAGAATATCATGTACATCATCACAAACGCATCGAACACAAAATGCATGATGGCAACAATTAACTGCAACGTGTCTAATGAGTAGTAAAAGTTCTCCTTAAAGGAGATGATCACACATCCTTAAAGAGTCTTTCAAGTGATAAACTCCAAAATATAGACCAACTACTTGATACAGAAAACCAAATTAACAATAATAGTCATCCATAGTGCAAAATATCAATCTGTTAAAACTTAATATCTTCAAACAAAATTAGCTACAATATGTTTCGTCCTCATGTACGTTCCAAGACGGAATATACATCACCAACAATTTAAATGCCAATATTCTAGATTATTAACAAGTGAAAAAAACCTAATTAGGACCAGATTTCACGTCTTATTGATCTATCAAAACAGCCATTTCAATTCGATCACATTAAGAACAGTGATAGAGCATATTAACAGGTTACCTGCATACTCCGTGCATCAGGATCATCTTGAGAACTAAACCCTGTTGCTATTAAGGTTATGCTAATCTGTAAAACACACCCAACCCATATGCTCAACAGGTAATTTTGTAAAAGTAAACCCAGAATGACAGAAAAAGGCATGATCACCTATTCTAAACATAACCTAGACATTTAGCAAGATACATGTAACCAGTTGGCCTACATATGTAAGTAATGAATAAATGTCTCAAACCAGAGATTCAAGTTTCACAATTTAGCATTTGAGTTTGATGTTGTGAAATGATGCTCACTTGGTCATGAAGTGCTTCGTCTACTACGGCTCCGAAAATAAGATTTGCGTTAGGATCCACCAAATCATAGATTACCTCTGCTGCAGCATTGACCTGATAAAGAGTTAGTCAATAAGAATGTTATTCACAAACCCAAGAGATAGATGAACTAAAGTGCATTAGGTAATCGAAATTACTTCAAAGAGGGTCATGTCGCTTCCCCCAGTAATATTCCAAACGATCCCTGTGGCTCGCTCAATACCCACATCCAACAATGGAGACTGAATGGCACTCAATGCTGCCTCTCTAGCTTTTGACTTCCCTGCAAACAGTTAATTTAGAGCCGATGTATTTTTCAATTTCGTTCAGGTTTATGATAACACGTATTCAGGGAGAAAACAGGAAACAAGCAACAAAAAAGTCATACACGAGGAAACAAGTGGTAAGCTGTAAACAAACAAAAAGTATATCCAAATTCAGATCCGCATATTGCAAAAGGGCAGTAAACCTGTAGCGGTTCCAATTCCCATCAAAGATGATCCTGCATTGGCCATGATCGCCCGCACATCCGCAAAGTCCACGTTAACGAGACCAGGAACCTGCAACCAGGACCTTAACTGGTCAATATGGAGGTGATGGCTTCTACAAACACATCATTTCGAAGGCATTTAAACGTGAAATCTTGTGATTAGCATCAGGCTAGAACTCAAGATTAGCAAAGTAGGGCGTAAAGTCTGCTCCATCGAATAGAATCTCATCCGTATCGCCCAAAAAACACCAAAAGTCATAATATTCTATAGACTTAGTAATTTCACAAAACTCATTTCTATACCTTCTAAGACCACACTTGTGCCGTAGCATCCATACTCGTACCCTTTTTGAGGATGAATTGGACGATTTCAACATGCACATATAGATTACTATGATGCCACGTACAGTGATAATATCTGAAATACCCCGCACTCCCTGCCGAAGGATGTCATCGGCAAGATTGAATGCTTCCGTCACGGGGGTAGACTGCGCAACTGCAGTCAAAAGCTTGTTGTTTGGTATCGTAATTAAAGTGTCAACATTATTTTTGAGAGCCGCGATGCCTTCGTGAGCTTGAACGGATCGTCTCCGCCCTTCAAAGGCAAAAGGCGTAGTTACTATTCCCACGGTAAGAATTCCCAATTGCTTCGCTACACCAGCAATGATTGGTGCAGCACCGCTGCCAGTGCCACCACCCATGCCCGCCTGCAACCCAAATCATCCCGAAACCGGAATTGGTGAGACATCAATTCGTTATAAATAGGCATCGAAATATCAGCCAAGAACGTGTGCACACGCACAAACTGATATCGATCTACCACGTACCCTCAAGGTTTAAGCATGGAGAGGAGATGATGAAGCCGTTCGCAATTTGTGCAGAACTTGCCTCTTATAACAAAATGGAGGATACGCTGACAAGAGAAACCATAAAATTAAATTTTTAAATTTTTAAAATCGAATGACTGACAACGTTACTCAGGTGTTCATCGACAATGGGGTTCAAGCGAAATTCAAGTGAAAAAAGACCCCAATAATCACAAAATTCACTTCTAACACTTGCAGTAGTAAGGAAGAATTAGCGCGCACGCATAGAAACAAGAGTGTGAGGCACGCCATAATCCATCAACGTTCGAGAGAAACTGAAGGGTAGTCATCAACACATACTGTAACGAAAACCATGTCAGCTCCGCGTAAGGCTTCTTCCACCATAGCTTTGCTCTCTTCCGCGGCACTACACCCTATTTCCGGATTACCACCCGCCCCCAGACCTCGCGTCAATTTCTGACCAATCTGCAGACGATTCTGAGCCGGAACCGGAGACAACGCCATTGCCTGAGCATCCGTATTCACAATCCAGAATTCCACACCTTGCATTTCGCTCTCAAGCATTCGGTTGACGGCGTTGGAACCCCCGCCCCCCACGCCTATCACTTTAATTTTCGCCTCATTGGAACTCTCATATTCGTCTCCATTACCTCCAAATGCCGTGACGGGTATCCCAGTCTCGCAAGAAGAAGAAGAAGAAGAAGAAGAAGACTCCCATCCCGTGTGCAAGAATTTAGGCTCCGCAGCCAAGTCCCTCTCCCGGGGAGTGCAAAGACTCTCATTCCCTACAGTCCTATCCAGACGACGATGCGCCCGAGTGCTCGGCCTCAAGTGCACGCAGAAGCGATCTCTCGTCGCGGGCACTATTCTACTGCTCTCCCCGCCCACTCGCGAGCTCACCCTGAGGCCCACCAAGCCCGAGCGACTGCCTAACAGCGCCATCGCTGCTGCACCTGATGGCCAGCCCTCGTCGAGCTCTTCCTCCTTGGCCTCCTCGCTGGAAATTGACAAGCTTACCGGATTCTGACGGCGACGAGGAGGTGTGATCCGGGGCACCAGAATGCAGCTACTGCTCCTGCAATGAGAATGGGGGGGGGGGGACTCGCCGTAGTGCTTGATCGCACCTCCCTCTCTCTCCCGCCCGCTGTCTGTAGGCCACTTGAAGGGTGACGGCGTGCCATTGGCCAGGCATGAAGAAGCGATCCTGCCGATATGACGACGACGATGCCGCCTCTTTCTTTCTCTCGATTTCTTTCTTTCTGCCTTCATTCCTTCCTTCCTGCCTGCCTTGGTATTCTCCCTTGCTTGCTTGCTTGCTGCCTTCCTTGTCCCCCACTTTCCAGCCTGAAAAGAAATGCCTTGGCAGAGCGAACGAATAGAGATCTTGCTAACTACGCATAATATCTTCCTGCCCCCCCCCCCAACCCCCAACCCCACCTCTCCCTGCAGGAATGAATCTCTGTTGTCTCTTCTTCTTCGTCTTCATCACCCCAGTGCCGATTCCTCATCATCCCACATCCTCCTATACTTGAATACTTGTCGATCCGTTTCCATCCTTTTCGCATACAATCAATCAAAGACATTCCTGTGTGTGTGTTGAAGTTTCATTACAGATTAAGTGAGTTCTAACTTGGAAATTTTAAACCACATGTGGCAATGCATTGTTACAATTATTATTCTTCCATATCCATGTATAAATATGTACACACACATGAACATTGGAAGAATCTTTTGATGATTGTCATTGGAAATGAAAGTTTGATTAAAAACTGTCTTTCTTGGACTTTTAAAAGACTTGTTTCAGACAGTAAATGTCAGAAAAATATATCTATATGTCTACATACTAAATAAATAAATAAATAAAAAGATTTACATAAATAATATATGTTTTTAAATATTCACTAAAGAAACTTTACCAAGAATTAATTGAATATTTAAGCATCTTTAATGTGCCATTAGACTACAAAATATTTCCAGTTAATTTCATGTATGTAAGACAATACAACTAAAATCATCTTCAAGTTTATTAATAATCTTAAAATATTTTAGTCTTCATTTATAATAATTGTTTCTATTGTATTTAAATGTGTATGTTTACACCTTCATGTTTCTAATATATATATATATATATATATATATACATATACATATATATATAGATGCATATTTATTTATTCCTCCATTATTTCTACTAAAATATAACATATTTTTACATGTATCTATTGAATTATATTTCTAACATCTATTTATTACTAAATTACTAAAATATATTAACGAACATGATTTTTTTTATTATTTCTACTTTATATATTAAGTTTTACATGTTTTTTTAAGACAATTTTTTTTTTTTAGTTTTAGGATTTAGTTTACATACATTATTTGATTTCTTATTTATTTTATAATATATTTTATAATATTTATATTATATATTAAAATATTATAATTTATTATATTCAAATATAATTTTTATGGTTTTGTCTAAAATTCTCTACTTTATTGATGAAATTTGACTACTTATATTTGAATGAATATTAGAATCTCATATTTTAAGAAATAAAACATATAAAAGTTAATAAATTTTCATATATTTTATTATCTTAAATAATATAAAAAAAATTAAAATGATCCACTCATTTACTAAATCAATCCACCTTATTACAACCATCATTAGAAAAATGAATCTTTAGAAACTATCATTACAAGCATAGTCCTTATTCCTACTTTTCTTGTTCCTAGCCCATGCTCCCTCCATTTCTACCTCTCTTCATTTCAACCCTCTTCCAATCCATCTCCTATTCCAAGCTCTCATTCCAATTTTTTTCCACAATAGGATAAGTTATTAAGTAAATGGATGGATTATTTTAAAAAAATTCTCAAGATATATTGATTTTTTTAATTATATATATATATATATATATATATATATATGTAATTTAATCAAAAGTTTAATATTAAAATTTAATTATTAATAATTTTAAATAAAATAATAATAATAATAATAAGTTTATTTAATAAAATTAAAATCATAGATGCAACAATTGAATAATTCAATACATGTTTTAAGAGGCAAATAGATAGATATAAGTATTTTTCATGAATTTATTTTTTTTATATAATAATTTACTTAATATAATTTTTTTTTTTTAAATAAAAAATAATAATCTTATATTAATAGAATACTTTTAAAAACTTTTAATCTATGCAAAAATTATATTAGATGATTTTATTAAAAATAATAATAATAATAATAATAATAATAATAATTTTTTTGTGCTATTAACTATAATTCTTATAACAAATTCGTTTCAAAAGTGTCTTTCATTATAAAAATTTATATTTGAAGTTGTTTGGTCTTTAAGTCACTTTTTAAAAATAAAGTCATATTAATTGTAAGATTGAAAATTTATTAATTTTGTAGATAATTTGGTTGAAAAAGCAAAAGAAATGATAAAGAGTAAGTATAAAAAGAAATAAAAATATCAATTCTTAGTAATTATTCAAGTGAGTTTGCTTAGATAACATCTATAAACATACAACTAAACAACTTCTTTGGATGTTTTAAAAGTAAAAAAATATTAAATGGTCAAAAAATAATCTTTTAATGCTTTATTGATATTCTTTTTATAATTATAATTAATTCTTATTTTAAAATATTATAATTTTATTAACAATAAAAAATATTATTTAACAATCTTAAAATAAATTGTTAAATTAATTATTTAAAATATATTATTTAATAAAAAAGATATATTCTTTGAAAATATTACAATGAAATAATTTATTATTATTCAAAAACAAAGGAACAATGGTATCAAAACCATTATTTTGTATACAATGACTATTGAGAATATAACATAAAGGATATAAAACTAAAAGAACCAAAGGATCAATATATTCTTGTGTTACTTTAAAAGAATAGATAATCACTCAAATGTGATATAATATTGAACTAGAATGGATATTTCCAAAAAATAAATAAATAAATAAAATAGTACCTTGAAACAAGACTAAGAATTATAAAGGTGTTTACAAGAATAAAGAAGGCTTCACTCTTGCTTCTACATATACTATATAACTAAGAGATATATAGCAACATTCTATAGGACCTCTAACATGTGTCCAACTTGCGAGACATGTCTCTAAATTGTAAGACAAACTTCCTATATGTGCATCACATGGTTAGCTTGTATCACAAGTTACAAATACGTACAATATATGGCTAATTTATTGGCCAAATTTCTAATCTATCAATCAATTATAAAAATGTTTAAAGTTAAATCCGTGTCTATAAAGTTTCTAAGAAATTAAACCATAAGATAATATTAAATTTATTTAATTTTATATTCTACCTAATTTTCCTTATTGTTAAAGATATGAATCTCAAAGAAAAAAAATCCTCAATACACTCTTATATTACTGAAAGGAACTAAAAAGTCATTCAAAGATGATATAATATTGAACTAGAAT
This sequence comes from Physcomitrium patens, assembly GCF_059467195.1. Classification (NCBI taxonomy): domain Eukaryota; kingdom Viridiplantae; phylum Streptophyta; class Bryopsida; order Funariales; family Funariaceae; genus Physcomitrium; species Physcomitrium patens. The sequence continues at coordinate 7,815,601 of NC_143416.1, read as the reverse complement.
GGCTATTGCCAAAAATAAGAAGGCTAGAAAGTCTTCAAATAAGTCTAAGGACTAAAAAAGTACTGACAAGAATGAAGAAGGCTTCATTCTTGCTTCTATATATACTCTTAACTACGAGCTACATAGTAATGTCCTATAAGACTTTCAAAATGTGTTGACTTTATAAGACACATATCTTAACTTGTAAGGCAAGTTTTCTATATGAACACTACATATTTAGCTTGTTTTCAAGCTATCAATATGTGATTAACTTGTTGATCAAGTTTCTAATCTATCAATCAACCATAAATACATGTAAAGTCAAATCAATATCTATGAAGCTTCTAGAAAGCTTTTTAAGAAGATATTATGAAATTAATTTATTTTTATTTATTTTTACCTACCTCTATCTAATCATATAGATATTTACTAGAATATCTATGTATATTTGTGATATTATCTCTCTTTTTATAGACAAGTTCTACAAAAAGTGGTCTTCATATATTGAAGAAATCCAAGATGTGGCAAATTATATTTTCTACATACTCTGATCTTTGTTCTCTTTGAAGATGGTTGATAGGTCTTCTCGGCCATTGATAGTATCACATACCAGGGAAAGAAGACCACCCTATTATTTGATTTTTGTTGAGGTCCTCATAACTTCTTTCAAATAAAACATTTGAAATAATGTGAGGAATTGTTCCTACCTTTAATAAAATCATCAAACATCGGGAGTCTCTTTTAAGATTGTGATATCAAATACGTTATATCTTGCCATCTATTTAAAGAAGAACATGTTATTTTTGAAGAACTTCATCTCGATTTTGTCATCTTGAAGGTTGTGACAATCATAATGTCTCATTTGGAAAGTCCGCAAATGAAAGCTCTTTAGTTGAATTTGCTCGTTGTTGATTCTTTATCTCCTTAGCATTACAAATATACAAAAGCTACAAAGAAAGATAGAAAGGTAGAGTGTTATCTTCCTATAATCTTATTTCTTTTATAACAAAGATTTGTTATTCTTCATTTTGGTTTTAATGGATGTCATAGATGAAAAGCTTCAATTTTTTTTGCTACATTTATAGGATTTTTTATCAACTCCCATGTACGTTCATAAATATCATATCTATAATAAATATAAATAAGTTATTTATATTATTGACACATAAGAATAGATAGTTAGAACCATGGAAGTTTTTAGAATTGGGGTTAAATTAGTAAATCAGGTAGGACCTATCATAAAACATTCTAAAAAGAGTTTAGAAAAGTTATCTAAATAGGGCCTATCATAAAACCTTTTAAAAAGGCTTAAGATGGTTATCTACATGGAGCCTACCATAGAACCTTCTAAAAAGAATTTAAAGCAATTATCTAAGTAGAATCCATTATCTAAGAATATTTTAGAAAGTTTGGGGTGATTAAATAGAGTATAAATAGGAGTAGCTAAGGTCTTTTCGAGCATTTCATTAAATATGGCTTCAAATCTTTTTTCTTAATACAACTGGATTTTATATCTTCGTATTTGTTTTGTTTTATTTTAGTTTTTGTTGCACAATTTTGTCTTTCATAATTTATTCTGTTTAATTTTATTTAATTTTGTTTTAATCCAATTTATCTTATCTTGTGATGAGATTTTATGTTGCTGTAGATTAGAAGGGTCTTTGATACTTGAAATAGATCGGTCATGTTTCATTCATATCAAAGGAAATATTAGACTGTTTTTTTTTTGATAGTGTATCGATAGTCATCATTTAGTCCAAGGTTTTGGGACATGTCGTGTCTTCCAAAGGCATACATATAAAACAAGATAAGATGAAACTAGTGGAGGATTGGCCAACCTCTAAGAATGCTTCTAAAGTCCACTCATTTTTAGGCCTTGCTAAATATTATTGCCAATTTGTTTGAAAATTTTCACATATTGCTGCCTCATTGATAAACCTATTAAATAAGGATGTCCCATTTGAATGGAAACTAGAGCAGCAAAGCACCTTTGATAGGTTGAAGGAGGCACTCATTACTACTCTAATATTGCAATTGTATGATCTCAACCTTTGTACACTTGACATTGATGTTTTTGACTTTGCTATTGAAGTAGTCTCTCAACAAGACTTTGGTAGGAACCTTCAACTTATGGTGTATGAATTATGCAAGCTCAAAAGAGCAAAGCACAATTACTTTGCATGGAATTAAGAACAATTAGTGATTGTACATGCCACAAAGGTGTGGCAATACTATCTATTGGAAAAGCCAATGGTTATTTGGATTAACCATTGATCCTTGCTACATAATTTGCATCTACAAATTATAAAATCATGACTTCATTGTTGGAAAGAAAAATTGTAATTTTTTGTTATCCATCTTAAATACAAGCAAAGGCAACAATATAGTGTAATAGACAGCTTATTATAGAGATCAAACTTGAAGGACAAATTGATAGATAAGGTAAAAATTGCTACTATTAGTAGTAACATTTCAAATCTAACCAAAAAGGGATAATGGAAGGAAGCTATGCATTGGCATACTTATTTTAAGATGGATAGTAATCAACTGAAGGTAGGCAATATACAATATCAAGATTATATTCTTAATAATGGCTTCCTTTATTTCAAGAAATAGATTTATATATCCAATAATGCTATATTCTTTACATACATACTTCAAGAGAAATATAACATCCTAATATCTGGACATTTGAGACAAGAGAAGACTCTAGAATAGATCTCAAGGACATGATTTTGGACAGGTTTGAATTGTGATGTTTAAGCTTTTGTATGCTCTTGTAAGTCATGTCAATATAATAAAGCATGCAATGTAATGTCTCATGGACTATTATAGCTAATTTTGTTATTTATGGCATGTTAGATGCAGGTGACTATGGATTTCATTACGTATTTGTCGCAGATGCCTCATAATCATATTACGATTGATTTCTTTGTGGATCGACTCTCAAAGCAACTTGACTTTGCCATAGTACACTTAAATATTGATGTCCCAACGCTTGCATGAGTCTTCTTTGATACTGTCTTTTGTCACCATAGATTATCTCATGTCATTATTTCAGATCAAGATCCATGCTTCACAAAAAGTTATTGGCAAGTCTTGTTCAAGCTATTAGGCATATGACTCGCCATATCTATAATCTATCATTTCCAAATAGATAGACAAATAGAGCATGCAAATTGGACCTTGAAAGTATTTAGTTCTATTTAGTTTTATTCTTATCTAGTTTGTCTTACCTTGTGATAAGATTTTATATTGTTAAGGATTAGAAAGATCTTGGACACTTGAAATAGACTGGTTTTGTTATAATATCCATATCAATGAACAAGATATTCCAATCTATTTTAGTGTGCCTTGAATCTAAAACTTCTTCTACCTCGAATTCTTGATTATTATCCACTTTTATAGAAGGAAGTGGCATTTTTCTTCTTTCAAAGATATTCACTATCTTTTATGGCTCAAGAAAGGATATGTAAAATATAAGGTGGATCTTCATAAACTTCAATAGATATAATCAATAAGCAACATGATTGACTTCTTCATTAATAGAAAAAGGTCCAAGCCTTTGATAGTCCAACTTATTACAAGAACAAGTATTCTTGATATTGCGACACAATAACCATACTTTATCACTTATATTAAATTATCATTGTTCTTTGCAATAAGTATGTGCATTAATTTTTTTGTCATCCTTGACCTCCCTTTAACTACGCCTTCATTGTTGCATGTAGCTTTGACAAATGATTTGCCAAATCTTTGCCCACATGATTATCAATTTTTGAAAAGCCAAAAGTATTAAGTCATGGATGATAACCATAGTTGGTAAAGAAAGGTATATGTTGAGTGGAAGAATGTATCAAATTATTGTATGCAAACTCTATCCATAATAAAAGAGTTGTCTAATTGTCTTGATGATAGTTAATGGTACACCTCAAGTATTGCTCCAAAACTTGATTCACTTTTTTTTTTTGCTTATTAGTTTAAAAATAAAAAGTTGGAAAAGGCTTTATATTCACTTTTAAAATCTTGAAAATAATTTTCTAAAATTTTGATATCAATTGACTCCCCCAATCAAATATAATATCTTTAGGTAATCCATCATAGTAATAGATATTATTAAAAAAAAACTTAGTAGTTTCTTCATCTATAATAGATTTTGTACATTGTAAAAAATGTGCCATCTTGATAAAATAATCTATTACCATGAATATAGAATCATATGAACTTGAGACAAAAAGATCTATGATAATATCCATAAGACAAAAGACTATGGTTATTTAGGAATAAATAATGGTTGAAGAAGTCTATAAGGTCGATGGCAAGGAGTTTTGAATCATAAAAAAATATCACATGATTGTACAAAGTCTTTTTGCCTTCTACATTTGATGCTACCAAAAATCTCTTATTATTAGCTCCAAAGTCTTGTTGTATCTAAAATATCCAACAAGTAAAAAGTCATCAAGAGTTTGAAAAACATATAATTGTGCCTCGCCTTTTAAAATTTATAATTGTCCCTTAAAATATAGTAGGTTATTTTTGAACTCAAACTTGGAAGTATCATGAGACTTAAAAGAATTATTCTTGATATCATGGATAGGAGGATCAAAGGACATACTTGATTGAATTTACTTGACAAAGGTTGAATCAATAGTCAATGTTGATTTTATTGTTCAAAAGTAAAAATACTTTGGTTTCAAGAAAATTATTCTTTGTTGATCAAAAGATGTATTTCTTTCTTTTGAAACAAGATAAGAACGTCTAAAAAGTAAAATTTACAAACCTTGTTGTTTTTTGAATCGATAAGTGATCTTGAAATCAAATCTTTATAAAGACATGCTCCAATGAGCTTGGCAATAATTTTAAACATGTATTAACATGAAATACTTGAGATTCTTGTGATCTATATACATAGTAAGTAAACTCAAGGTTCCTTCTAAATATTGATGCCATTCTTGAAATAAATCCATAATTGCAACGAGTTCTTTGTCATGAATCTCATAATTAATCTTGGCTACTAAAAATTTTTTAGAATAGAAAGCTATTAAATGGAATTTTTTGTCTACTCCCATTTGTGCTAATAGTGCACTCAAAGCAAAGTTTAATGCATCTATTTCTATAAAAAAAATGCTTTGAAGAAATCAACACAACATAAGATTGATATAGAAGTAAACTCCTTTTTTAAAGCATCAAACAATGCTTTGGCTTCTTTACTCCATTTAAATTTTTCTTTATAAGTCAAACATATAAGTGGAGCTAGAACTTGAGAAAAATTCTTGATGAAGATCTGATAGTAATTGGCAAAGTCCAAAAAGCATTACATATCTTTTACTGTTCTTGGAATCTTCTAATTTATGATAGTCTAGACTTTCTTCAGATCCATCATTAGCCCTTCATTAGAAATGATGTATCCTAGGAAGTCAATGAGAGTAGTGTGGAATACACATTTTTTTAACTTGGCATATAATCCTACATCTCTAAGTTTTTGTAATATACGACAAACATAAATTTCATGTTCTTTTGTGTTTTTAGAGTAAATTAAGATGTCATCCAACTAACAAATAATAAAATCATCAAGAAACTTAGAAAAGAAATTATTTATTAGATGTTGAAAAGCAATTGATATATTTGTGATTCCAAAAGGTATGACATTATATTCAAAATGCCCATATCTGATTTAAAATATAATTTTCCATTCATCTCCTTCTTTAATGCATACCAGATTATATACTTTTTGTAGATCTATTTTGTATAGATCTTTGTTTAATTTAGTTGATAAAGGAGTCCTAAAATCAAAGGTAGAAGATACCTATTCTTGATGGTGATTTTCTTAAGTCTTTGCTAGTCTACATACATCTACAGAGATCCATCTTTTTTCTTCACAAATAAGATAGAAGCCCCAATTGAAGATTTAAAATGGCGTATGAAATTCTTAGCCAAGTTTTCATCAATGTATTCTTTGAGTCCAACCAACTCAATTTGTGATAGGCTATAGATTAGTCTAAATGGTGGTTGAACTCCTTCGTAAAGATTGATGGAACAATCATAAGGATGATGCTTTAAAAGAATATCTATATTTTTCTTTTTAAAAATGTCATTAAAATCTTAATACTAGCTAGAAATATGACTTGATGTCTTTTTTTCATTAAAAATCAATGTGGCATATAAAAAAAAAGATAACTCTTTTTTTTGAGACATTCATAAAAGTTCTTACACCTACCAATAAGAATTTGGATATACTAGATTTATGCATTTCTACTTGATTAACAAGATTATGGATTAAATTATCAAAAATACTAAGGTCACAAGAAATCCAATCTATCTAAGGATTATACTTTTTTAATCAAGATAATCATAAAATAATAGAATTAAAGAGAGATCTTATTACATTAAATATTATTATGCTATTATAATCTTTAATTTCTACATCTAAAGAATAATCTCATGCATAATATCTTCAGAAGATAGCAAATGACCATCTATGACTTCTACATGTACAAATTTAGTTTTTTTGATTAATAATATCTCTTATTTTTTGACAAAATATTTCTCTATAAAAGAAGTTGAAACTCATGAATCTAACAAAGCTAAGACTTTGTGATTTTTTGGTTCTAAATAAAATTCTATTATAAAATAAGGTGAGAAATCTCTAGAGAAAATAGGAATTTTACTAGGAATTAAATAAGATTCTAATTGTATGATTCTTATTGTAATTGAAGAAACTTGTTTTTTGACACTTTGTCTTTTTTTGTAACCATGCTTCTTATTTTTTAATAATGTTGTTTCTTTAGATAATATTGAGCAATATATTTAGTTTTTCCATAGTATAAGCATAAGCCATCTTGACATTATCAAGTCTTTTTCTCTTTTATGATGGATTTAAAATGTAACATATTAATTTGCATTGGTTTTTGCCTTGATGAATAAGTTTCTAAAAACTTGGAAGCTGCCATCATTATTTGATTTGTTCTTCTTTAGCCAAATCTTTATTCTTGACGTCTTTCAAATAATTGATTGTTGCATGCAATAGCTTGAATAATAAATTATTCTAAAGATTCTACCTTTGACATTGTTAGTAATAAATCTTTGACATTATCCTTCAATCCATATTGAAATTGATTGATGAAGACTTTATCATTCCAGTCCTCTTTATAAACAAGGTTTTGGAATTAAGCCACATATATGGTGGCTGACAGTGATCATTGTCATAAAGATAAGAGCTTAATTTTTGCTACTCTTTTTTTATCACTTTCTTTAAATGAGGCCATAAACACTTCTAACAATAAATTCAAATCATAAAGGAATTGCTAATCTTTTTCTATTAAAGGTGCAAATAAAGAGAGAGCTTTTTTTGATAGAAGTATACATATGAGTCTGACTTAAGTAAATCCATCAAGATATTGAAAAGGATGCAATCTTAAATAGAGCTTGATTTGTTACAAAAATCCTTAAAATTTTAATCTTTATCCATCAAAATTCTCAATCATACTAATTCTAATCCCCATTATATTTGTAGAAGCAAAACTCTTTGGACTTGATTCCAAGGTTGATCTAATTGCTTCCTTCAATTGTATAATTTCTGACTACAGACTTTGAACTTCTTTCATAGGTATATGCACAGTACTTCCATGATTCATGTTGAAAATATATAAGATTTTCACTCTTAGAGTGGTCACAAGCTCATGAAGATCTGCAATAGTTATAAATCTATTTTCACTTCCACTAAGAGTAGCATCCATAATCTTTCTTTCCATAGACAATTAAAACAAATACAAAAGATTAAAGTAGAGGAGTGTATTCTACAACCTCTAATAACAAATGAAAATTTTCACAAAGAGGGATAATTTACTTTCTTTAAAGAAAAGATAAGTGTTAGAAAATAAGATTTTTTGTTTAAAGGTAGATAGTCTGCAACCTTCAAAATACAACAATAGAAGTAGGATAATCCACTCACTTCTAAAATAAGACAAAAATATTAAGATAGTACTCTTACTAAATTGTCAAAGATATGAATCTCAAAAAAAAAAATCCTCAATGCTCTCTTATTTCACTCAAAAAAAATTGAAAGTTAGTAAAAGATGATATAATATTGAATTAGAATGACTATTGCCAAAAACTAAAAGACTAGAAAGTATTGAAATAAGACTAAGGACTAGAAAGGTATTGACAAGAATGAAGAAGGCTTCATTCTTGCCACCATATATACTCTTAACTAGTAGCTATATGGCAAGGTCCTATAGGACCTCCAAAACATGTTGACTTTGCAAGACACATTGTCGTGTTGTAACATGACTATATGGTGAAAATATAAATGAAATGGATTTTATTAATATTTAGTCATCTTAGATGTTAGAAATAGTGGCCAATTCCAGTGCCAATATTCAGGGACCAATTAATGTCACCTCATTGCAAGCTATACCACCATACGTGACATCAGCAATATGCTCCACAGGCGCCATCAAATCAAGTATCCTCTGTACCAACAGGACAACCAGATTCATTTTTTAACCCTACATGGAAGAAGCCTAGTAGGTATATATCGATGGAGACACCAATATACCTGATGGGGGTGCAAGAAGACCACTTTGTTGTTTTTGTTGTAGACAGATTAGTCACTATGCTAGTGAATGTTCCAATCCTAGAGCCAGTGATGATTACACGCCAGTGTGTGGGAATTGTAAGCAGTCGGGGCATACTAATCAGCAATGTAATGCTCCGTTCAATTTTAATAATCGAGATCAACAGATCCAAAGCTAAAGAAAAATTGAGGAAATAAATCGAGATCCTCAAGATACTCCGATAAAATGGATAGAATGTGCCCAAGCCGTTCTTACTAAGAGTCGAAAAAAAGGAGAAAGGGCCAATTCAACATTTGGGTGAGCCTGATGCGAAGGACTAATTTGACCCAATTACGAAGACATCCAATCTAGATTCTGTTATAGGCCTCTTATCCAGTATGAGACCTGACTCGGTTGGACAATCTAATGAGGTCCCGATTACAGAGGCTTTGGTTCCATTTCAAGCTATTCCAATTTCTATGCCATTTCAGGGAAATATTGTTTCCGTAGAAAGATTTTCTTAGAGGTGGGAATTCTATGGAAGCACGGTCTGCTGTTCTAATCCCGAGTCCAAGGCAGAAGAATGGGAGACTTCACGGAGTTAAAAAAAAAAAAAAACAAAAAAAAACAAAACAAAACAAAACAAAAAACAAAAAACAAACAAAAAACAAAAAAAAAAACAAAAAAAAAAAAAAAAAACAAAAAACAAAAAAAAAACAAAAAACAAAAAAAAAACAAAAAAAAAACAAAAAAAAACAAAACAAAAAAAACAAAAAAATATATATATATATATTTGGAGATCGAGATTTTGAGATCGGAGAGCTAGCTTCAAGCTCCTTCGAAAGGTATAAGACTTAGTTTTCATAAGGTTTGAAAGGACTTTGCAATCATTGTTCAAAGTCAATGTTTGTAATGGTGATTTGGATTTTTTGCAATAAAGTTAAGGCTAGTACTCTTGACTGTTTTGTGAAATTAGAGAAACATCTGCGATTGAAATTTTAGAGATGTCTAGATGATTGGGTATGCCAAGTGCATGCAAAAATTTGCATCAATCTAATAATATAGATAGAGGATATTTGATCATTAGTGTAAAGAGGTATCAGAAGTTGACATATTGAGGTTGTTTAAGATTTCTATAATATCTGGAGATCTATCAGTTGGAACAAGGTGAATTTTGATGTGATAAGTCGGGGACCTAAAGGCGGAGCTACAGACAAAGTTGAATGAGAATTTACAGTTAGAGAAGGAGAAATTGCAATTCAAAGTTTGTAATGAACTTTCTAGGTGGTGGTCAAGGAACATCAATGTGGATTTACAGCGTTTTCTTGCAATTTGTAAGTTGGATTGGATTGAAACTTCTTGAGCATTTAAAAGACTACCAAAGACACTAATAGTAGAAGTTTTATAACAATCGGATAGTGTCGTGTTGTAACATGACTATATGGTGAAAATATAAATGAAAAAGATATTATTAATATTTAGTCATCTTAGATGTTAAAAACAGTGGCCAATTCTAGTGCCAATATTTAGGGTCAGTTAATATCACTCCACCAGCGTCATCTAATCAAGTACCCTCCATACCAATGGGACAACCAAGATCATTTTCCAACCCTATATGGAATAAGCCTAGTAGGTATATACTGGTAGAGACACCCAATATGTATGATGGGGGTGTAAGAAGACCACTTCATCATTTTTGTTGCAGACAAGTTGATCATTATGTCAGTGAATGTTCCAATCCCAAAGCCAATGATGATTACGTGTTAGTGTGAAGGAATTACAAGCTGTCGAGGCATACTTATCAGCAATGTAATGCTCCGTCGAATTTCAATAAACAGAATCAGTAAATCCAAAGTCAAGGAAAAATTAGGGAGATAAATCAAGGTCCTCGAGATTCTCCGATAAATTGGATAGAATGAATCCGAGCCGTTCTTACCAAGAGTCGAAAAAAAGAGAAAGGACCAATTCAATATTCGGGTGAGTCTGATGTAAAGGACCAATTTGACCCAATTACGAGGACATTCAATCTAGGTTCTGGTACAGGCCTCTTATCTAGTATGAGACCTGACTTGGTTCGACAACCCAATGAGGTCTCGAATACAGAGGCTTCAGTTTTATTTCAAGCTATTCCATTTTCTATGCCATTTTGGAAAAAACATCCTTTCGGTGGGAAGATCATCTTAGAGACAAGAATTCTGAGGAAGCGCCGTCGGCTGTTCTAATTTGGAGTTCAGGGCGGAAAAAAAAGAGACCACACAGAATTAAAAGGGAGGAGAGGATAAGGAAAGAAGCATTTGGAGATCAGTATTTTGGGGATCAGAGAGCTAGCTTCAAGCTCTTTGAAAAGGTGTAGAATTGAGTTTCATAGGTTTTGGGAGAACTTTGGTAATCGTTGTTGAAAGTCAGTGTTTGTATTGGTGAATTGGGTTTTTTTTGTAATAAAGTAACGACTGGTACTCTTGACTGTTTTGTGAAATTGGAAAAACTTCTATGGTTGAAACTTAGAGGTATCTAGAGGGTTGAGTATGCCGAGTGCATGCAAAAGTTTGTGTTAATCTGACGAAACAGATAGAGGATATTTAACCATTAGTGTAAAGAAGTATCAAAAGTTAGCAAATTGGGGTTGTTTAGGGTTTTTGTAATATTTGGAGATCTACTAGCTGGAATAAGGTGACTTTTGGTATGGTAAGTCGAGGACTTCTAGGCACTGGTCAAGATACATCAGTGTGGATTAACAGCATTTTCTTGCAACCTATAAGTTAGATTGGATTGAAACTTCTTGAACATCTAAAAGGCTTGCAAAGACACTAGTGGTAGAAATTTACACCAATCGGATGGTCAGATTGAGAATTACAGCTTGTTGAAGCTTGCTATCTAGAATTAGGATTAAAAATAAAATAAAATATAATAAAAATAATAATAAAATAATAAAATAAAATAAAATAAAATAAAATAAAATAAAAAAACTAACAAATAACAAAAAACTTTGTGCTTATAATATCTTGAAGTTATTAAAAATAGTATTTCTAAGCACTTTTTATTGGGATTAAGCTTTTACATTAAAATCCGAAATAGTTTGTATTTAGATGTTTGAAATCCACTAGCCTACCTGGATACTTGTAAAACATTATTTTATCTTCTACAGCTAGATGCTAGGTACATTCTCAAGTAAGATAGTATGTAATACGACATAAGTGGTGAATCCGACGTAAAAGCTTGAGGTCGAAGGTATTAAATTTAGTTTATTTTTATTTTATTTTATAGAAAACGAGAATAAAAATTTTGAAGGATCTTAGGGAGGAGCTTCAAGTAGAGCTTCTGGTGGAGTTTCTTCTAAAGGACAAGGTATGTACATGGATCCATCCATTGCTAGTATATTTCAAGCCTTATCATTATTTATGCAGCAACAGCAAAGTAATGATTGCAAAGAAGCTTTAACAACCAAAGCTTTGCAAGCAGTGGTCAATAAAATTGACTAGTTTGATGGAAGGAATATTTCAAAGTATTTAAGATGTTATATTTGGAAAATAGAATTAAATCAGATTTGTGAGAAGAAGATGGTTGAATTATTTAGACTTACCACGATACCGAAGATAAGAGAGCATATTACCTCAATTATGGAGCATTATGGAAATTCAAAGGAGATTTTTTTTACATACATTAAAAGACAAATATTTCTTGGAAGACACTGATCATATTACTAAGAAATTATTTCTAGAATGGATTCAGCAGCCTAATAAGAATTTACAAGCAATAGAGCTACTAAAGGAATTTGAGAGACAGTATTCTTAATTATCGAAGGTAGAAAAATTAACATTAGAGCCGAACAAGGTTGAATTATTTCTTCAAGCTGCAGATGGAGGATTATAAGGGAAATTGGAGTTGCTTCTTGAAGACAAAGAAGAAGATGAAGGATTGACAATAAAGTGGAAAAATCTTGAAAATGCGGTGGGTTTCCTCACAAAAAAAAAAAAATGATGAAGGATAGGAATAATATTCCAAAAGCAATACAAGCACCTAAATTTCTAGTATATATAATACAACTGACAATACCTATTATTCAACCTTCGACATCTTTATCAAAGAAAAGAGACATGGAGATTGAAGAAATTATACGTGGAATGCGAGATCTTCAATCCAAATTGACAAGTCTCGAAGAAAATACTTCTACAAATAATTTGAAGAATATTTCAAAACAAGGGTGTATACAAAGATATATCTCGTGTGATGATGTTTCACATACTAGAAAGGATTGCAGTGAATTTAATAATATGGTGCAACAAGGAGTTATTAACTGAAAAGATAGAAAGATAGCATTAAAGGATACAGAGGATCTCCTTCAAACTTATTTTGGCAAAGGTGGTATGAGAGCATTGGTTCAAGATTACTTAATAGAACATGGAATAACATCACGAGAGTATGCAAGTTATGGTGCTAGAGTAGATGATGACTTTGGTGGGAGTATAGAAACTAGTGAATTTTGGACTTCTGCCATTTCTACAATACAAAAAGAAAAAATGTATCTATAATATGAAGTACAACAGATTTGGAAGATCATGTTGAGTCTCTTTCAGTTCATGCATATATTGCTAAGAGCCAACATGAAGCTTTGATGGAAGAAAAGAGACGAAGAAATTTTGATGATACAAGAAAAGAAAATTCTTCTAAGAGGCAAACTTGACGAGACAAGGTTCGTGAGGTGACTTCACAAGAATCACCTATAAAGGATACTTCAACATCATTGGAAGGAAAAATAAAGGAGACAAAAAATAAGGGTAAATCAATTGCTTATAAGCTACTTTCTAATATTGAAGTGGCAACAAATTTAAAAGGAATGTTGGAAGAACGTATATTAAAGGCTAAGGTAGAATTCACATTGAAAGAGATTTTGAGAATTATAAAGAAGGAGTTTCATGATGTTATCATTGACAGTATTAAGCGAAAGAGGCAATTAATGGGTGAAGCTGGAATGAGTCATGCTATTGATGCAAGATTATATAAAGATGAAGAAGAGGTTGATAATGGTAACAAGCAATCAACAAATGAAAAGAATGGATATAATCATGGAATACGTTTTGAAGATTATAGTAATAAGAAAATGGAAGCTTCAAGCCATTATACTCGGAAACATTGGGCAAGCGTAACTACTGAAGTATTGATGAAAGTAGGAGATATAGAAGAACCAATAGTTGCTTTAGTTGACCATGATTCTGAAATAAATCTTATATGTAAGGATCTTTATAAGAAGCAAAAATGGCCAATTGATATGGAACATGGATGGATAATATGAATAGCTAATAACATGCAAGGAAAATTAAATGGAGCTTGTTCTGATGTCAAAATTTGGATTTGAGATGTTGCGACAGAACAACATTTCTTTGTTCAAGATACGTCTTATCCATTGATTTTAGGACAACCTCATATTACGACAACACGGATAGAAACAAAAGTACTTGATGATGGTTCTGCTTATGCAAGGGTATATAGTGAAGATGAAAGAAAAGTTGTATAATTTCTAACAGTACCTCCTAATCATAAACGGAATCGAGATAGGTTGAAGGAGAAACCATTGCCAAGGGTTGTTGAAGAATTTAAGGATTTTGGAGAAGTATCACTATAAAACGAGATTATGGAGGTACAAAAGAAGAAGTACTCTTGCGAGATATAAGTGCCTTTGATGCAAGTTTTATTGGTATTTTTGAGAATGGAAATATTATGTATAAGAAAGTTGATGATTTTAAAAGAAAAGAAAATATATATATATATATATATATATATATATATATATAGTATTGAAAGGGAAGTATACAAGTTTGGGACATAAGAAGTGATGAAGAAGATTCAGATGAAGACTTGGAGAACATATTATGAATCAAACAACAACTAGGTTATTTGAAGCATACCAGAGGATGTACATGTTCAGAGAGGGTGGATGTCGTATTGTAACACGACTATATGGTAAAAATATAAATGAAATGGATTTTATTAATATTTAGTCATCTTGGATGTTAGAAACAGTGGCCAATTCTAGTGCCAATATTCAAGGGCCAATTAATGTCACTCTATTGTAAGCTATACCACCATACATGACATCAGCTATATGTTCTACTGGCGCCATCAAATCAAGTACCCTCTATACCAACGGGACAACCAGGATCATTTTCTAACCCTACATGAAATAAGCCTAGTAGGTATATACCGATGGAGACACCCAATATATCAGATAGAGGTGCAAGAAGACCACTTTGTTGTTTTTGTTGCAGACAGATTAGTCACTATGCTAGTGAATGTTCCAATCCTAGAGCCAGTGACGATTACACGCCAGTGTGTGGAAATTGCAAGCAGTCGAGGCATACTTATTAGCAATGTAAAGCTCCGTTCAATTTTAATAATCGAGATCAATAGATCTAAAGCCAAAGAAAAATTGAGGAGATAAATCGAGATCCTCAAGATACTCCGATAAATTGGGTGGAATGTGCCCAAGCCGTTCTTACCAGGAGTCAAAAAAAAGGGAAAAGGACCAATTCAACATTTGGGTGAGCTTGATGCAAAGGACTAATTTGACCCAATTACGGAGACATCTAATCTAGGTTTTGTTATGGGCCTCTTATCCAGTATGAGACCTGACTCGGTTGGACAATCCAATGAGGTCCCGGTTACAAAGGCTTTGGTTCCATTTCAAGCTATTCCATTTTCTATGCCATTTTGGAGAAATGTCCTTTCCATAGAAAGATTTTCTTAGAGGTGGAAATTCTATAGAAGCACGGTCTGATGTTCTGATTCTAAGTCCAAGGTGGCAGAATGGAGGACTTCACGGAGTTATAAAAAAAAAAAAAAAAAAAAAAGTATTTGGAGATCGGGATTTTGGGGTCACAGAGTTAGCTTCAAGCTCCTTCGAAAGGTGTAAGACTTGGTTTTCATAAGGTTTGGAAGGACTTTGCAATCATTGTTCAAAGTCAATGTTTGTAATGGTGATTTGGATTTTTTGCAATAAAGTTAAAGCTAGTATTCTTGACAATTTTGTAAAATTGGAAAAACATCTCTAGTTGAAATTTTAGAGATGTCTAGATGATTGGGTATGCCAAGTGCATGCAAAAATTTGTGTTAATCTAACGATACAGATAGAGGATATTTGATCATTAGTATAAAGAGGTATCAAAAGTGGGCATATTGAGGTTGTTTAGGATTTCTGTAATATCTGGAGATCTATCAGTTGGAATAAGGTGAATTTTGATGTGGTAAGTGAGGGACTTAAAGGCGGAGCTGCATACAAAGTTGAATGAGAATTAACGGTTGGAGAAGGAGAAATTGTAATTCAAATTTCATAATCAACTTTCTAGGTGGCGGTCAAGGAACATCAATGTGGATTTATAGCGTTTTCTTACAATCTGTAAGTTGAATTGGATTGAAACTTCTTGAGCATTTAAAAGACTAGCAAAGATACTAGTAGTAGAAGATTTACAACAATCAGACAATGAGATTGAGAATTACAGCTTGCCAAAGCTCGCTCTCTAGAGTTAGGATTTAAAAATTTAAAATTTTTAAATTTTAAAAATAAAAAATAAAATAAAATAAAATAAAATAAAATAATAAAATAAAATAAAATAATAAAATAAAATAAAATAATAAAATAAAATAAAATAATAAAATAAAATAATTTTAATAAAAATAAAATAAAATAAAACTAAAAAATAACATAAGAATTTGTGCTTATAATATCTTGATGTTATTAAAAATAGTATTTTTAAGTACTTTGTATTGGGATTAAGCTTTTACATTGAAATCCGAAATAATTTGTATTTAGATGGTTGAAACCCACTAGACAACTTGGATACTTGCAAAACATTGTTTTATCTTCCACAGCCAAATGCCCGGTGCATTTTCAAGCAAGATAGCATGTAATACGACAACGTATCTTAACTTGCAAGGCAAGTTTTCTATATATGTGCCACACAATCAGCTTGTTCTGGAAGCTACTAATATGTGACTAACTTGTTGACCAAGTTTCTAACCTACCAATCAACTTCAAACACATCTAAAGTCAAAGCTATATCTATGAAGCTTCTAGAAAGCTTCTCTAAAAGTCTTTATGAAATTAATCTATTTTTATTTATTTTTATCTACTTCTATCTAATCATATAGGTATTTATTAGAGTACCTATATATATCCATATTACTTATCTAAGTAAATATGTATATGTGTGATATCAATTCTTTTCCCTTCTTCTAAAGCCATGTTCTATAAGAAACAATAATCAAATGAGAAGAGGTTTGAAATGACACAAATTATGTTTGCTACATACTTTAAATTTGTTTCTTTTACAGTCGATTGATAGGTTGTTGTAGCCATTGATAGTGTTTCATATTAAGGCATGAAGACAATCCTAATATCTATTTATTGTTGAAGCTTTTGTAACTCTCTTCAAATAAAATATTTGAAATAGTGTTAAAAATAATTTCAACCTCCAATAATATCACTTAAAATTAAGAGTCTCTTCAAAGATTATAATATCAAATATATTATATTTTACTATCTATTTAAAAAAGAATATATAATTTTTAAAGGTCCTCATTTCTAAATAGAAAGTTATGATAATTGTAATCTCTTAAAAGTTATGATAATTATAATCTCTTATGAGATAATTCAAAAAACAATAGTTCTTAAGTTAAATTTAATGATTATTTGTTTTTAATTTTTTTAGTACCACAAATATACAAAAACTACAAACAATGCTAAAAAAAATATATTATAGTCTTTCTTGAACCTTGTTTCTTTCATAGCAAAGATTTGTTATTTGTCATCTTAATTTTGATGGATGTCATTGATAAAAAGCATCTAACTTCTTTATTATATTTGTAAGATTCTTGATTAATTTTTATTTAGCTAAAAATAATAATATATTTATTTCCAATATCTGAAAAAAGATTCTCTAAAATCTTGATACAAATAAGGTCCTTCTATCTAATATAATATCCGTTGGCAATCCATGCTAGTAATAAATATTGTCAAAGAAAATTTTAATTATTTTTTATTTAAAATAGATTTTATATATTATATAAAATATACCATTTTTGTGAAACAAACTATAATTATAAAAAAAAAATCATATGAACTTGAAATTAGAAGATTTGTGATCAAATCCATAGAAATAAAAAAACCATGATTGTTTAGATATTGGTAATACTTTAAGAAGTCTATAAGGTCAATGACAAGGAGTTTTTAATCTTAAAAAAATATTATATGATTGTACAAAGTCTTTAATTACCTTTTATATTTTAAGCAACCAAAAATCTTTAGATATTAGCTCTAAAGTTTTATTGTATCCAAAAGGTCCTATTGTTGAAAAGTCGTAATAAGCTTGAAGAACATGTAATTGTACTTTATCTTCTAAAACATATAAGTACTCTTTAAAATAGATTATATTATTTTTGAACTCATTTTTAGAAGTATCATGAGACTTGGAAGAATTTTTCTTTCTACCATGAATAAGAAGATTAAAAGACATAATCAATTGAATTTATTTAAGAAAAGTTGAATCAATAATTAATGTTGATTTCATTACTTAAAGATGAAATTACTATGGCTTCAAAAGAATGATATATTTTTAATAAAAAATTACATTTCCTTCTTTTGGTGCAAGATAAAAAAAAAAAATCTAAAAAGGATGTTTGACAAACCTTGTTGTTTTCTTGGTTGAGAAGTAATCTTGAAATCAAATATTGATAAATATATGCTTAAACAAGCTTGGGAATAATTCAAAATATGTATTGATATGGAATACTTGAGGTTCTTCTGTTCTATATATATGATAAGTAGAGTAGAAGCACTTTCTAAATAATGATGTCATTTTTGAAATTAATCTATAATTATAAAAAGTTCTTTATTGTGAATCTTGTAATTGATCTCAATTACTAAATATTTCTTAAAATAAAAAACTATTAGATGGAGTTTATTATCTACTTCTATTTGTAACAAATATCACACTTGAAGCAAAGTCTAATGCATTTATTTCTATTAAAAATACCTTAAAGATATTAATACAATATAAGATTGGTGCAAAAATAAATCTTATCTTCAAAGCTTTAAACAATGCTTTAGTTTCTTCATTCCATTCAAAGTTTGTCTTTACAAGTCAAACATATAAATAAAGTTATAACTTTAAAAAGTTCTTGATGAAGATCCAATAGTTTTTTTTATTCTTGGACATTTTTTATTGTTCTTGAAATCTTCCAATCTATGATAATTTGGACTTACTTAAGATCTATTTTGAGGCCATTATTTCAAATGATGAGTCCTAGATAGTCAACTTAAGTAGTATTAAATACACACTTTTTCATCTTGACATATAATCCTACATCTTTAAAAAATTTTAACATATGACAAACATAAAATTTATGCTCTTTTATGTTTTTAGAATAGATTATAATATTTTTTAGATAAAAAATAAAAAAATTATTAAGAAATTCAAAAAAAATATTTATTAGATTTTAAATAATAATTAATGAATTCATGAGTTCAAAAAGTATGACATTATATTCCAAATGTCTAAACCTAGTTTGAAACATAATTTTTTAGTTATCTCTAATTTTAATATGTATTAAGTTATATAATATCCATCAATTTATTTTAGTATAGATCTTTATTTAATTAAATTAATCAAGAAGTCTTACAATCAAATATAATAGATATCTATTCTTGATAGTGATTTTATTAAGTCTTCAATAGTCTACATATATATATATATATATATATATATATATATATATAGAGTTTTTTTTTTTTTTTCTTCACAAATAAGTTAAGAGCTTCTACTAGAAATTTAAAATAGAGTATGAATTTTTTAGCAAAATTCTTATCAATATATTCCTTGAGTATAGCCAACTTATACTACAGTAAGCTATAAAATTGTCTAATTTGTGGTTGAATTCTTTTTTAAAGATCTATTAAATAATCATAGAGACAATGATTTAAAAAAATATTTTCATTTTTCTTTTCAAAAATATTTTAGTAATCTTGATACTAACTTAAAATTTTATATGAAGTCTTTTTATTATTAAAATAGATATAGCATATATAGTAAAAGGTGACCTTTTTTTTACAACATCTATGAAAGTTCTTGTATCTACTAATAAAGATTTGGTTGTATTGGATTCATGGATTTTTACTTGACTAATAGAATTTTGAATTAAACCACAAGAAATTTAGTCTATTTAAAGATTATAGTTTTTTAGCCACAATAATCCTAAAATAATTAGATTGATATGACTTATTACATAAAATATTACTAAGCTATTATGATCTTTTTTTATTATATTTAAAGGAACAATATCATGGATAACAACTCCAAATAATAACAAACAATCATCTATGACTTCTATATGCATAGATTTAGTTTTTTTGAATAAACATATTTTTTATTTTTTAATGAAATCTTTGACTATAAAACAAGCTAAGGCTTGTGAATCTACCAAAATAAAGACTTTATGAATTTTTTGATCCTAAATAAACTTCTATTATAAATCAAGTTGAGAGATTTGAAGAGATAATAGGACCTTTACTAGATGTTATATATGATTTGAATTGCACAGTTTTTATTGTAATTAAAAAAAACTTTTTTTCTAACACGTCAGTTTTTTTAGCAACTATGCTCTTCATTTTGTGATTACCTTAATTTTTTGAATAATATTGAAAAATGTGCTCAAATCCTCTATAATATAAATATAATTTATTTTACAACATTGAATCTTTTCTTGCTCAGTAAAAAGTTTGGAATAAATTATATTAATTTATATAGATTTTGACCTTAATGAATAAGCTTATGAAAACTTCAAAGTTGTTGCCATGACTTGACTTGAACATCTCCAACCAAATCTATATTCTTAGTATCTTACAAAGAGCCAATTATTACATGCAATGACTTAAGCAATAATTTGCTCCAATGAGTTTGCTCTTGGCATTGTTAAAAATAATTCATTAATATTATCTTCTAACCTATATTGAAATTGAATGATAAAAGCTTTATCATTTCAATCCACGTTTCAAGCAAGATTTTAAAATTTTGCAACATATATGGTAGCTAAACATAATCTTTATTATAAAGATAGGAATTTGGTCTCTACTACTCTTTCTCAATCACTTTATTCAAATATGGTTGTAATAGATTTTGATTATAAAGGATACAAACAATAAAAATCACTCTTAGATAAAAGTATATCTATGAAACTAAATTTAGTAAATCCATCAAGGTATTGGAAAAGATGCAATCTTATATAGAGCTTCTCTTATTGTAGAAATCCTCAAAATTTTAATCTTGCTCCATCAACCTTCTTTGGCATATTTATCCTTATTTCCTTCATACTTATAATAATAAGACTTCTTGGATTTAATTATAAATTTAATCTACTTATTTTTTTTAAATATATAATTTCTTGGAATAGACTTTGAATCTCATTGTTGATTTCTTCTATATGTGTAAAAATAGTACTTCCAGGGTTGATGTTAGAAATATGTAAGATTTTCACCTTAAGACTATTGACAAGCTCGTGAAGATCTATAATAGTTACAAATCTATTCTTTTTTTTGTTAAAAGTAGCATCTATAATTTCTTTTTCTATAAAAAAATTCGAAAAAACATAATTAATTCTTGATATTATTAATTTAATAAAACATTTATTTCCAAAAAAAATTCCTAACTACATCTTACATTATTTGTGTAGCATTATTGCAGTTCATCTCTGATATTATGAATGCATAGTAGATGTTTTCAAAAATTGTCAATGTTTCTATTGTTAATTTTGGAAATTCTAACTAAGACACTTATATTTTTTTACATGCAATAAACAACAATAAATCATTGTTATTCTACTTATGAGTCATTATTTTTTTTGATAAATTGAACAATAATAAAGCAATATTCAAAATTATGGTGAAGTTTTTTAATGCAATTTACTTCAATTAGAGAGATAAAATAATTAGATTTTGAAGTATTAGATTACTAAAAAAGTATAAGTTTATCAAAAGAAAATTAACAAAAATTGAAGCCACAATAATATTTAAAGTTTTTATTATATTTTATGTTTAGTGCATCTTATAAATCAAACTATTAAAAATATTATTAAATTAATTTACTTAAATTTTATTATAACTATAATAAGAATAATTAATTAATAATATTCCTATGAATATTTTATCTATTATATAAAATCCAAATTTCTATATTTAATCAATATTTATTAAATATTACTATGTAAATTTTTATAACTATTTATAGTAATTATTGATAGATTTTTTTGTATATGATGAATAAAATATATTGCATCTTCTTCAAATATCTTATAGTTCATAGCTAATGTAATTGCATTTCGTTTTGATATTATATTGACAATATTCATTATACTCTAAGTTGATGCCCTCATTTTTGAACATCATTATTGTTTTCTTTTGAAGTTGAAAGATGACTTATAAATTTATATTAATAATAATGAGAACCTTGAATTAAATCATCTTTCTTAAAATATATACATTATAGATGATATTTTCTTATTTGGACAATTTTTTGCCAATGCAAGTAATTTATCTTTAATATGTTGTAGTATCAAAAAGTTTACCAATAAGCTAAAATTCTTTCTTAATAAAGAAGAAAAAATAATTATGTTTTATGAATTTCTTATTTGTACCTTTTCAATTTAAATTACATTGTAATTATATTATCTAGTCAAAAAATAATTCTTAACATACATCTTTAATTCCTTTATATCTTTCTATAGGCTTGCTAAAGATATCAATTGTTGATTTTATAGATTTAGTCTAATGCCACTACACTTGATTGAAAATAACATATGACAATACATTTACATAACAACTCACAAATGAGTATAAGCTCTAGATTAGAATTTTAGTGACTAAACCTATGTTACAATTGTTACGAGAAAATAATTCAAATAGTTCATTTTATCAAGCAAAGATTTAAACTAGTGCTTTTTTTTTCTCACCTTCATCTATTTGCTGGCAACACTAAATGTATTATGCTTACCATGTCTTGTATCAAAGGCAACTTTTTCTTGATCAACTACAAACACAATAAGAACTTCTTAAGTCTAATAGATGTTTCAAAACAGAAGATGTTATATTCTAAAAAAATGTGGAAAGTTGAGTCTTATATATTACTTAATGAAAGACAAGTGGGACAATGTCCTAGTTGTGAAGTATTTGTTTGTGGACAACTAAATAAAAAAAATATATTATTAATTGAAATTTTTCATAGATAAATAAATAAATATTATTAAAAATTACTAATTTTTTATGAATTTCTATAACATCTTTATTTTTTAATATAAAATTCAAAAAAAATATTTTCTATAATAACTAAATATAAAAAATACTAATTAAATTATTCTTTAATTATTATTCAAATTTTTTTCCATTTTTCTATTATATATGTAAATATGTTTGATTATAGCATATTAAGATCATTTTTTATTGTATTTTGAAGATAACATGGCATGTACTTACATATTTCAAAATAGAACTGTAGAATTGTTTTTTAATACGTGAAAACATGTTAAATATATAAACCAATCGGTCATCCAGTAATTATAAGGTATAATATTTGAAATTATTTAAACAAATTGATAATATATAATGCAATTATTTAAATTTGACAAAATAAAATAAAATAAAATAAAATAGTTTACCAAACCTCTGATACTTTCATTTAGTTATAAGGGGTAGCATCAACCTAATGGAATAATTCATTACTTACAAACATTTTTATGCATGCAGAGCATTCACATTTGAACCTTGTTATTTACTTTCACCAAGTATTGATTTTTAATTTTTTAATTTTTTAATTGAATAAAAATGGTCCATACCAATTCATAACTAGCTCCAAACCAATATTCACTTTGCTTTACTAATATATGATAACTTGTTGTTTCTTGGAGGTCATTCAATGCTAGTAGTTCATACTCAATACACCTTTTGTTTTAAACAGTATTTTAAAATTAGCATGTCAATAAATACTATCATGTCTATTTGTTAGAAAGGATTATCTGTGTCATTTTGTGGGAATTAAAGGGAGGATAAGGGAAGAAGGAAGGTTACACATACAGGAGCAGTTACAGACAAATGAGACACTCACTCACTCACTCACTTTTGAAGCAGCAGCACCACCACCACCACCTCCTCCTCCTCTAGAAGAGTGGTTGGTGATCTTCAATCATATTGTGTGGCATGAGACCAATGCCCTGCCCTGCCCTGCACTGCTCTGGGCATGTGAACTCTATAAAAGTTACAGGGTTATGGGGGGAGGGATTAGTTGTAGTAATGTATGTATAGGTGGCAAAACAAAAGATGTCTCTGCCTCTGGCTTGAATGACATGAGGTGAGCAGGTAGGTATAGGGGTGGTTAGGAGTGTATGCTCTGCCTCTGTGTGTCTGTGTGTGTGGTGCAATGGGAGTCTGTTCTGTTTTGTCTGACTGACTGTCTGCTTTGCTGTGGCTGTGGCTGTTTGAGATGCATTTTGTGTAGGCAATTTTCTTTTTTACAAAGTGTGACATGCAATGGACAAGTTATAATAACTGTGGAGACAGAGAGCAGGAGGAGGATGCAGAGATTGACGGGCATAGAGAGAGAGAGAGGAGGAGGAAGAAGAAGAGGCAAACACAAGAGGGGAAGAGGAGGCCATGGGCCTGGTGGTGGTGAGGGGAGGGGTTGCCTGGAGAGCACCACTTCTGCTTGTCAACTGTGTCTTGTATGGGGTGGGTGCTTGCCTTGCAGGCTGGGGCTTCAACCAAAACATCAACAGCCACAATGCCATTGGTGAAAACCTTGTTGGTATGTGTATACACCAACATCAAAACAAAGCCAGCAACACACACACACACACACCTGGGCTCTATGTCCTTGCTCACCATTGATTCAATCAATTTATCAATCAATCTTGTGAAACTCAGAAGCTAGCACACACCTGTTGGCTCTTTGCCTTAGGTGCTGCTACTGGGTGTGTGTGTGTATGTGGGTGGGTGGGTGGGTGTGATGTGTGGATTTTTCATTCTACTCTAATTTTAACATCTCTCTCTCTCTCTCTCTCTCTCATATCCAATGCAGGTGACTATGTAACAACATGGTTTTTACCAGCAGCTCTACTGTCATGTGTGGTGGGATTGGCATCAGTGTTGGCAGGAGTCAGCCATGCTGCTGCATTGAGTAGCAACAGCCTTGCTGTTGCCACTACCATATCTTTACTAGCATGGCTTCTTGACCTACTGGCCATGGGGTTAGTGTGCCTTCCTCATGACAACAACTGCACTTTACAAGACCTCCACACTTCTTCTCATTCAGTCTCCTTTACAGCACATTTGTTTGTAACTCAATATCCTATTGCTCTCATCAAATTGAAAAACTTCAAATTTGTGCAACTCTATGCAGACATGTTCAATAAACAAAAAGTAGAAGATGTTGAATGAAATTGTAAAAATGCATTTGAATCTGTGGTTGTCAGTGCTTTTGTTGACAACCAATCTCTTTTAAATATGATTGACTTGGTTCATTAAATCAAGTATATGTGTGTAGATTTGCAGCCAAAGAAATTGATGTCAGTGGTGGATTGCGCCCAAGAAGATTGGTAAGAGTTTTATCTCTATATGTTTAATTCACACCCATGTATACACAAATTATCATTCAAAATGTTTTGTCAGCTAACACTTATCTTTTGAGAATTTTGAATAACATTATAGATTACATGTTTACATGTAATAGTACATGTAATGCTGATGCATCGTTACATTTACATTAGTGTCACAATTTGTCTATTTACACAAAACTTTGTTTCAATGAACATTTGAAGGAGAAAAAAAAAAAAAAAAAAAAAAAAAACTAACAAAACTAACAAAAAACAAAAAAAATCATGAGGGAAATATAATTGTATTATTTAACATTTATGTCTTAAAATTAGTCACTCAAGCTTCAACTAAATTTCAACCAATTCAAAGAAAATAATTTCGTTTTTTATTTGCCAAATTATTGAAATGAGTTCATATTTTGTTTAGATTTCTTAACTAACTTTTGTCTAGTTCACAAAGAAGTGCAAATAAAAACACAAAGAAATTGTTTATCAAATACTGGTTTACAAAACATAGTTAACAACAATACATTTTTTTGTTCTAATTTTGTTTTTTTTTTTTTTTTTTTTTTTTCTGCTTTTTGATTTTGTATGCTCACAAGTTTCAATGCATGATAAATTTCATAAACGTACATTAACAAAAGAATTATGAAAAAATTATTTCTGAAAACAATAACAAGTGTTGAGTTCTATCTAAGATATTCAACTCAAACTTTGAAAAGAAGACCCATTTAATCAAGTTTAGATTAACTAATAAAAAAATCTAACTTACCACAAGGAGAAATTCATCTATTATAAAAGCATTCAAATAAATGAAAAAAAATAAAAAATAAAGAAACCACTCACGTCACTTTAGGATAATCTTGAGACATGATCAAGCCACTTTCATCACACAGTATAACACAGAGAAAAATTCCTGTTTTGACATCATTTTTTCTGTACTTCAAACGCTTCAAAATTTCATGTGAAGGACATGACATATATCATAGAAAGTGGGTGATATCTAACAGAAGAAGAGTGGCTTTGCTTTGGAAATGAGGGACAGAAAATACTGGAAGTGTTTGTAATAGTGGTGGCCATCTTGGAGCTGCTGAACTTGTGGAGCCTGCACAACAACACGGCACTTGCGGGAGTAATCGGGGTTGAATCAGGGTTAGACCATCAACACCAGTGGAGCCCCACGAACGTGCTTCTCGCCCGCGCTGGAATGCTCCACGGCGTTGGCGCGGCGGCGGCAGCGGCGGGTGGAGGCAGCCACGCCAGCACCAACCGCTCCCATCATCACCACCACCACCTCCCGGCGGCAGGCGGCGGCGGCGGAGACGGCGGCGGCCAGCAGCTGCTGCATCTCCATCCGAATGGCCACATTTATGCCCACGGCCACAGCCCACCACCGTTGTCTCCATGCTGACATGGCTCGTGGCTCATGGTACATGGCTCCTCGCATTATTTTTATAATTAGGAGGGGCACCCAAATCTTATTACCACTTACTTCTTATAATAACAATGTGGGTTATATTTGGAAACACATGATAATCGTTGGTTTTCATACATTCAACTGAAAGGTGTTGTTGAAATTGTTTCAATGTAGTCTCTGTGCATCCCACTTTTATATATTCATGTATATATATATATATATATATATATATATATATATATGTATATATATATGTATAGACATATTTTATAAATATATGCGCATATGTTATTTGTTTACTCTTTGGAACAGTCTTGTCTTAGTGTTTACTGAGGTATAAACCAAATGCACTGGTGACACTTCCAATGTTTTGAATTTTATCAAAATGTTTCTTTCACTTTTATTTTTCCTTACTGTATTTGATTACTTTCAAGTATTAAGGTTTTGATGAAAATATCATTTCTTTCAATAGGAAGTAATACCACCATTACAAGCTTTTTCTCTAAATGCAGGCCAGGAGAACATATTTTTCTTTGTTAAAGAATGATCCATTTTATTACACTAATCTTTTTTCTTTTCTTAAAACTAGACTCTGTTTTTACTTGTTAAAAGAAATTAAATACCATGTCTCTTCATTTTTTTCTTCTTTAAATAACTTAGTCACACAAACAACACATTATATGTTTTAACTCGAGCAAATGTGTTGAAATAGCCTCATAATACATCTTCAGGATTATCTCGTATCCAAATATATGGCGTAACAAGTACTTTCAATGTTTCACCTGATATCAAATGACAAATTAAAATTACAATGAAACTGCTTGAAAATCAAACTTGCCCCATTGCAATTGGAACATCCTGACATGGATATACACACATGCCATTCTCTTATCTCTTCTTTTCTTTCTTACATTATTTATTTTAACCATTTGGATTAAAGTTGAATAAGACTGTGCTATCAATGTTTTCTCTTCAGAATTCTAGCACCAGTCATCTATGGTTCCATAACTTTAATGCTTTACAAAAATAAAGAGCACATATGTCTCTTTGCTAATAACTTATTATCCATCATGTGTTTGTGAGTTTGTTTTCTTTAAAATTGGGATGTATTTCACAAAATTAAAATTTTCAAACAGCTCATCAATTTTGATTCCCATTTGGAAGTAAACTGCACTTCTTTACAAATTGGATAATCTGCAAGTTAGTGCACGAGACTCATTATACTTGCATCTATTTTATATTTCATAGCTATTATGTGTTTTTAAATAAGAATAATAAAGTCAAACTCAAAGGAAAAAGATTAAAAATATGCTAGTAAAATTTAAATTGAGAAATTTGTATATTTGTATATGCCTATACATGTGTGTATGTATAAATATATATATATATATATATATATATATATATATATGCAATAAAGATAGGAAAGCTAAAGTAATAGGTGTCAAAATTATTTGTATTAAATGTTTATCTAATTAAACTAAAAAAACCACTTGGTGGACACCCCAGTTCTACTGCATGGACATCCCCTTGTGTTACGCAACCCCACATATACACAATAATATTATTGTCATATAATTGTTACATATTTCACAGCCATGCTACACCCTCCCCCCCCCCCCACCCCCCAAAAAAAAAACAAAAAAAAACAAAAAAAAAACAATTTGTGGACACATATCAAATGCTTATAAAATAAAATATACATAGTGCTTTATTTTGAACATATGTACTATGTCTAGTTATTGCAATAGTGAATACACAAAGATAAAAAAATTAAATTTTATTTCATAATTCCATCTCTTCTTTTCTTATATAAACTAACTAGTTTTATAATGTAAGATCTTGTGTTTTTGTTTGAATAATGTTCAATATGTTGTTTTAAGAAGTAACGGATTTTGTATATTAAAATAAATTTTTATTTACAGATTACAAAGCAAATTTTAAATACAATTTATCAATTGTTATACTTTTAAAAGTTTCCATAAATTTTTAATATTACATTACAAAGCTAAAAATGAAATTTCTCTTCTTTCTCTACATATATGTAATTAGATATTTTTTGGCATCATCAATACAGTCTAAATTTTTTTAATTTTTTAATTTTTTAATGTATTTCACTTAATAAATTTAATATTTAAATTATCAAAACACAAAATTTATAATGTATTTTTATGTTAAATATATTTCATTAAATATTTACATATCATTTTAACATCTTCATCATCTTGAAGATACTAGCCATACAACAATTTTATTTTATTTTTTGAGACAATAATTGGTTTTATCAAATATAATAATTATCATGTATTTTAGAGAGAAATATTTATTATTTTATTTTAATATTTAATTAGAATATTAGAACAATGAAATTTTCACTTTTTAAAAAAAAAGTTTAAAACAACAAATTTTGAATATTGATATGAATTAACTTAAATTGATAATATTAAAATTTTGTCTTTTTATAGTAAATCATAAATTATATGGATTAATATATTGATAATCCATAATATCCATTGATATTTGATAATATGGATTATAGTAAATCATAAATTATATGGAAATTTAATTTATTTTATATTTTTTAAATATGAATTTTAAAATTGTAATGAATAATTTTGTCAAATTCTCTACATTTTTTAAATTATTTTATAATCACAAAGTATAAAATATAGTAAGAACAAAATTACCAAGACTTGGTATAAAATTACCACAAACAAAGCAATATTTAATTACGCCAAAACTTTTATTTTGCAATACTAAGATACCACATATCTTGTTTCTTTATATATACAATGTCATGTATGTCCTGTGCATATTACATACCTACTATTCAAACTTTTGTTGATGATTTTCCTGGAATTTTTTCTCTTTACCTACTGAGACTTTAGTGGACAATTTTTAGGTGGTTCAAAGTACCAAAGAAAATAAGGTACAAATTCAAACACACAGTATGGCTTCACTATATACTTTGAGAAATAGTTGCCTCAAAGAGCCATGAAAATAACCCACGCCAGCGAGGGATTACAATGCCTGTACCACCATTCACCAAACCATTTCGAGGGGAGAATAGCCCATAGACCGTTTACTAATCACCTTCTCTCGAGGAAAACTGCCAAATTTATTGGACTAAAGTTTATTCAACAAGCACATCAATTGTATACGCATTACAACTTTCACTCAATTTTAAGAAAGTAACTTCAAATCTTTCCTGGATATAGGAGACATGAAGAAAGTAAGCTTCATTTCCTTCATCTGCTACGTTTTTGAAGGCTCTATTCAACGAGAAATACAAAACCCACGGATGTGAATGACAACTTTAAATATCAGAGCTTTTACAGGTGCAACAGGAATAAGTATGACACATTAAATGGTTTATGCTGCAAGATTCGATTTTTAGGTTCAATGTTTGAATGTGGTATTAATAAACAAACAAATCATGCCCAGTCGATACGAATGCGACAGAGGTGAGCGCAAAGCCCATCAAGTAGGGTCTTGATGAAAAATTTTACTAATAAGTACCTACAACTGGTATACAACTACTTGCCATTTGTACATGTTCGTGGTACAGGACCTTTTTGGACCAGTCTAAGCGCTACTCGACCTGGCTTTACTCCAATATTTGCACCAGAATAACTTCCACACTAAGACCTAGCCATGAATTTCCAGATAGATGTACTGCAACATAAATGACCTTAAGTAATTAAGGAGCTCCAGTACAGAACTGATTGCAAATAATGTTTGACCAATCGAAAAACGGATGAATGATGTGAATCCACGTTCTGAACATTATTAAATGGCAACAGTCCGTACTCCACACCTCGCCCTAAGAATCATTAAATACTCGAGACAAGCTAACTTGAACGAATGCTCAAGGAAGTCTGGCGATGGGGAACACCAATTTCGCAGGCATTCACTTTAGCAGCGAATCTGAGAGAACACAATGATTCATTCAAAGACTTCATATCAGGAGAGATGTTGACAAACATCAAGGTCTTCGAATCTCCTCCGAGACAAGGCTGAAACAGCAACAAAGTACAAATTCAGGAACACTTAAATCTCGAATGCTTGCAGTAGCTGCAGCATGTCACAGAAACCAGTGTAAAACGGCGGTCACACCTAAATTGCAACATATTGTAATATGATGCAATGTGCATACTACCAATATATACGTGTAGGCGCTGGGACATAGTTTGTGAGAATAATTGATGAATCGTTTAGAGCCCTTACTTGAAGGAGGTAGGTGAGCTTGGAGTTGCGGAAAGGAACATGAGGATCCTTATTAGCAATTGCCATTATGACATCACCCAAACTTGCCAAGCTCTTGTTGATAGCCTGTTAGCACAATCGCGATAGTGAGCGACAGTAAGGAACAAATTTCGAAAGAGGAACGCCTTTGCGTTGGTGGTACTACCCTCGTGAGTACCATGATAACGTCTTAAAAAAACCATGAAACTACATGTAATTGGGACACGAGAGTTGCACCTGTGTCTCTTTCAAGCGATCTCCAGTAGCACCACTACGAGATAGGCGCTCACTTCCGGCCAGATCAATAAGGTTCAAAACTCCGTGGACGGCTTGTTCAGTGCCCTGAAAAAGAATGAGGGGACAGTTCAACCAACAGATTCAACATGATAACATCATAACCAATAGAAGCATCCGCCACGTCAGACTCAGAAGAAAAACTTGAGTACCCTTTCCAGGACAAAAATCAAGCAATACCTCGTTTACGCCAGAGATTCTGAGAGTGAAGACGCAATGGCTCCGTGACGACTGCTCATTCATCAATGTCTTACTTGTAGACCTGCAGCCAGAGACATATGGGGTTAAGAGTGAGATATAGGCCACATAAACAATTTGGGAGTGATAGGTCTCGGAGTAATGTCTGTTGCAGACGATACCTGCTTTGGGATGCTCGATGAAGGAGATTAGAAACCTCTTTCCATGTTGCAACCTCCACAAGTGTGAGGTCTGACACGCTTGTGTTGCCACTCGGGTCATGCTTCACCACATACATTTGCTTGACATCTCCATTCACTGGCCCTTTCGCCAGCAAATCACGAATGGTTTCGTTGTAGATTTCTAACATTGATGCCTGCAAGGTGCCATGCTTCGCAATTAGTTAATGTTCTCCAACCCACCCTTCTAAACGAAGGTTAATGGCAGCATGTAATCGTACCTGCATGCAGAATTTCCAGCCTTGCGCTATCAAGGCCTGACTAGACTCGAAGACTTGCTCCAGAGAGCGGGGAATAACCCCTCCTTCGTCAGGAATTTCTGGGTTACCTATCATGGTGTGCGTCTTTCCCGATCCAGTCTGACCATACGCAAATATGCAGACCTGCATGAATCGCGTGAAACGTTACAATAATGTCGAAATACTAATGTAAATAAGTAATCCATTCCAACGATCGCCGGCGACGAACTCATATACATACCAGGCAAGCCATCACGAGAAGTAAAATTATACCTTATATCCGTCAAGAGCACTTTGAACCAACTGAGAGATCTCTTCAAATACGCCAGCTTGCTTCACATCAGGTCCAAAAACTTTATCGAATTGGAAACAATGCTTTGGGCCTCCTGGTATAACACAAAACTCATCATTTATAGGCGACACTGCAAACCGCTCTGCGTCAAGTAAGATTCAACTTTGCTGGTATGGCAATCAACAGGAATTAAACCACTCAAACTAAGTCTTATACAATCTTATGGAAACTGCTATCAGTACCCGGGCATGTTCTACGGTATGAAAATGTTCGTTTCGACACCCCGCTCACATGGTAAACGGCCCATGCGACTAAGAGGCATCAAGCCAAGGAGGCGCATCTACGCGCACTTCCTACATGCTAATAAGCCATAGTCCAGCGACGGCCAAATGAGTTTATGTTACCTGAAGGTTGAACGAGTTCGATAGCACGTCCTTCTAAATCGGTAGAGGACGGGAATTGCACGGAAGGGGACTCGTTTCCTTCGTCCTCCTCAACCATAAGAGGTCTAACTCTACAAAATACGCGGATGTTACCCTTCAGCTCCTGTGGCAAACATACCAGCGCAATCTCAATCGGATCAGAATGCGAACGAGAACGAATAGTTGGGAAGATGGACAATTCCACACACCAATAGGTCATGCAAGCAGGTGACGTACCAATATGGTATTATGTAGCTTTCTCCGCAACATCTCGCCCTCCTTCACCTTACGCTCTGTTTCCACTAGGCGCTCAGAAATCTCGGCATATTTCATGCCCTGTGTCGCACTCTCACCCCGACTGAGTTCCAATTGAGATTCGGCCACCTCCAGCTTGTGCTGAGTGATCTCCAGCTGTTGACGGAGACTTTTGATTCGCTCATTAGCTGTAGTATAACTCTCCTGCAATAATCATTTGATTATCATTATGAGTCAAGGAGTTTCAGAGGTGCTAGACTCCAAAGCTGAAGCAAGCTAATCGACCTCAGGCTTAGAGTGTACCTCTAGAGCTAAGGCTTTGTTACTTATAAGCTTGATCTCGGCCACAGACTTGCCAGTGCACTCCTTGTACATGGCATTCTCGGCTTCAAAAGATGATACCTGCAACCGGCATGCACGTACACACTTTACAATGTAAACTGAGACGTTTTCATACTGCGGCAAAGATCCTCAAAACAATCGGTTCTTTTGCCAGTTAAAAAATTAGAGCTAATGGGTAATACCTGACTGGCAAGTTGATCCCGATCCTCAGTACAGCGCTGAATGTCCATACGCAAACGAGATGCCTCTTCAACTGCGTCCTTGTGTTGCTGGATCTTGTCCTGTAAGCTGGCCTGCATTCCAAAAGCAATCTCCATGTTAGATTCATAACTGCCTTGGGGCCTGGGAGGCTGAATGCATACATATTAACAACGATACGAGTCAGTGTAGTGTAATGTGCGCTACAGAAATAGAACCTGAAGAGAACATAACATCGACAAACATGAAAAAGAAAAAATGAATCATTACATGATGTACTCAGGAAGTCGCAGAAAACATCGGTAATAGAAATGTACCTTAGTAGCGGCCAGTTGGGCGTTAAGAGAAGTAGTGGAACCACGAAGAGTACTGAGATTTTCCATAATAGCTGCCTTCTCTTTCTGTGTGCGGGACATTGCCTCGGCTGCATTACTGGCGTCCACTTGCAACTTGC
This sequence comes from Physcomitrium patens, assembly GCF_059467195.1. Taxonomy (NCBI): domain Eukaryota; kingdom Viridiplantae; phylum Streptophyta; class Bryopsida; order Funariales; family Funariaceae; genus Physcomitrium; species Physcomitrium patens. The sequence goes on along the minus strand of NC_143416.1, from coordinate 7,781,870 downwards.
TGTTATATTGTTGCAAGCTAGTGTTGTACTCCTGTAATCGTTTGTTGATATCTTGCAAAACACTAACCTAATAACCAAGTGACGTTGGAAGTAAGTAGGATGTTCAGGAAATAGCATTATCAGCAGCAAAAATGCATGCTTGCCATATTAGCTGGCAAATGAGTAGAGGAGGTACGATCATTCCAGATTGAATAAGATCAGTCAACATCTATCATAATTTATGCTTATGAAGGGATGATAGCAATGACGGAGAATCCTCGGAAGTTAATCCCGAGAAACAGCTGGTTGGGGATGTATAATACTTGTTTGTTCGAGGAGATCAGATCACTCTGCAACTTTTCGATCTGACCATTCAGCATTGTTATATCTTTCTCCCTGGATTGAATAGTTTCCACATGCTTCTCTTCCACCCGCACAAGCGCCTGAAGGACCATCCCTCCATACAGACTTCGGTAAGTTGACAAGAATATTAGATGGGACGAAAATCGGCGAAATCATCAGCGGCTGACCAGTAATAACTGACTAGCTCAGAGCCTCAAGCATTTATAAAAAGGAAAACAAGCACATTTCAGAAATGACATACATAACTTTTCAGTGCAGTGAAAGATCGGCGTTGTATGATACATTAAGACGAGAGGATTTGCAGAGTTTATAAGACTGATTCCTAACTACATTGCAACGGCATCGCTCCATAAGTTTGCTATAGAGGGCACGGACAGACCTGTTTAGCCGCTTGTTCCTGATTCAATTCCTGTTGTAACTGGGAATACAGGGCCTTGAGTTCTCCGTAACCGGACTCCAGCTGAAGATACTGATTTCGCATTTGAGTCTCTGCACCAACAAATAAGATAAATTTTGTGAGTATCCATATCTCGAGTTCAGAGTCCATTGCAACTATACGCACGAACTGGAGACCTTGGTGCAGGAGGCCGGGCGGAAAGACAACTCATATAAGTATAGAATAAATAAGAGGTGTGATGCAAGGTAAGAACCAGATTCCACGCGACTCAGTCTTTGAGCTTCAATTTGCTTCAACTGCTCAAGCTTCTCCTGCGTATGGTTCCTGTCCAGTTCCTGAAAGGCCCGTATGCATGTGCGAAGCTTCTTGATGTAGTCCATCATCTGCTCACTCTTTCCCTGTTAAGAGTCAGGGGGTCAACCATGTAAGCAATTGGAGAAACCTTATACAGAGTAATCCCAGAGCCGGAAGGTCACAACTCAGGTAGGCAGATAGTTTCATGACCGATGGCATTAACCCCACGTGAGTCGTAGAGGAATAAGAGACACTACGGTAAGCCTTTCACACCAGTATTTGACCTTGGAAAGAAGTACGGAAGATTCGAAGTCTAATATTTTACGTCGAAGCCTTAGTAACTATTACATGCAGCTATCTCTTCAAAATATGATCCAGGACATAGATTGCTTCAAAATCAGGACTTCAACAATTAGAGTGAATTACTGTGTTGCAAAGTGGCAATTGTACACAGAGCCGTGTATCGCGGGGTCAAAACACTGTTAATTGAATAGTTGGGATGGAATCCTTGTCCGGGAGAAGACCGTCAAGAGAGGCATTTAATCGTTACGAGAAACGTTTCCGGTTAATTTTTTCCATATTTTCTTTACCATAACTTCTCACTAAAGACATCACCCCAAGACATTCAGAGGCCCAGAAGAGGGAAGAGATAAACAGCTAGACGGTCATGGTCAAAACAGCTTTGAGGTCCTCGCTGAAAATTAGAGTACTGAGCAGTGCACTAGACAAACGCAGAAAACCTGGACGAATAATTCTCGACACATCTCATTTGAAAGTACTCAGTCATGTGCATCTCAAATCCATGGGAAATCAATGCCACTCAAAAAGCTAATAAGTCAGCGAAAAGAGCAGTGAAGACATGTTCCGTTTACTTCAGTTCTTCACCATCTCGCTGGATGGGGAGGAGTTTTCAGTAGAGTTACTAGGAAGGACCATGAAGATAGGGAATGAAAAGCAGATTCATTGTATGACCCTACCAACGAGGACACTTGAGAACTGAGTCGAGATTAGAACATGCTACGCAACAGGGTGAGGAAATTCGTAAAAGGAGGAGTACACATATGGAGACGAAAGTACCTTAAAGTCGAATTTCGTTTTACCCACCATCTTCAAGTTCAAAAGAGCATCAACACAATCTGGGGAAGTGGACGAGCCGTCCCCAGCCACAGCAGCCATGCCTGCCTTGGAAGGGTTTGCAGCCTCCAAGGATTTCCTAACCGCATTACCCTCCGCCCTTAGATTGACAACAGATAATACTCCTCTATGTGATCGGACTTTTAAACCCGACGCCCCACTGACTACCATCTTTCGCTTCTTATCCGCTGGCGTTTCCTGTTGGTTTTCTTTCTGTCCCCACGCTGGTTTCCTGCTGCTGTACGTAGCCATTTCTAGCTCGCCCCAGCTAGTCACTAGGTTCTTAATATATTATGCAATTCTTAACATCGGTTCCACTGCATTGGGAACCAAGCATACTTTGCGTCCTGGAAGCTGCTATCTCATTAACCAGCTACGAATCACAAAACAATTAATAAAATAACGACCTAAGAATGCCAAGAACGCTTCCTGAATGACAAGGCACCGAGCTGCATCCAAGCTTTCTCCCTTCACCCCTAGAACAACGTGAACTGGCACCAGGTCGAACGTGACGAACTAGATCCCAGCCATTGTCGAGGAGGTACTCGATGAGCAATGTCGAAGATGTGGGCGGCGACTACGACGCACAGTAGAGAACAGTGCACTAATAAGAGGACAACAACCCCAGAGATGTGACCTAAATGAAACGAACTCTGCGTGTCTGTAGAGATTCAATAAATCCACTCCGACACCTTGACAACTCCACCGGAGTCGCGAGGCAAAAAAGGAAAACTTCAAAACAGCTACTAGAACAACAGTGGGAAGCTAAAATGAATTACTCCTCAAATGCGACTGCATTCCCCTCCAGCCACACACCAACTTTGCCAAGTAGCATTCCCCTTGAAAGCTACGAGGTACAGCAACAATCTAGGAAGCAGCATGAAGAGGAATGACGACTGAAGGGGGAGAGAGCGGGGGAGAGACAATCAATCTGGAGGGAAAGGCAACAGTGGAGACTAGAAAATGGCTACAACGGATACAGGAACTGCGGGGGGAGACTTTCAAATGGGGGCCCGGGAAGGGAAGCAACGGTAGCCGCCAGGCCTAATTGTGCGGGCGGAATACCGGGAGGGAACTCAAACTCTCCCTTCTTCTTTTTCTTCGTCCCCTCCCCCGTTCTTCATCCATGAATGAATAATGTTTTCATTCATTGGCATTGATGCCACGTGGACCTGCTCTCCAACTCTTCTTAAGCCCATTTCCCACGCGAAAGTAAAGGCCAATTGTAATTAGCAGTTTACTGGTTAGAAATTAGAATGTATAATTGACTTAATTTTAAAGGAAAATTAAAATTTCAAGCACATAATTTTTTATGAGAATTTTGTAAGCTTGAGTCATGTAAATAATCGGTAAAATAAGTTCAAGCATCTAGATAATGAATCAAATAAATATATGAAATGAAGAAACTTAAAAGATTGTCTATCTTATTATAACATTAGTCAACTACGTCAATTTTATTATCGATGATTTTCTAGCATGAAAGTTGTTTTAGATGTTAACGATATAGGTACAAATGAAATGGTAAAGACAACTTAACTTTGAAAATATTAACACACACACACACACACACAAAAAAAAAAAAAAAAACAAAAACAAAAACAAAAAAACAAAAAAAAAAATCGTAACTTTTTCCAGGGTTATTGTTAGTTCTGCATTTGTGCATTTATATTGTTAGTTCTGTATTTGTTCATTTAATAGAATGACTTCACTTGAAGAAACTTCACACACAATCTATTTTACATAAGACAATTGTACCTCCATTGTTAATATTAATATCTTGTTTTCAAAACTTTGTGTATGAAATTATTTATATGTTGTTTGTGATTAAGATATTTCGTTTTATTAGCAAATTTTACATCAATTTAATCAATCCAATTAATAATTTATAGATATTATATTTTCAAATTTTAAATCAATGATATAAGTAGCTTATTTAGATGATATGAAGTAGACATTGTATTTAGCACTTATACAAGTTAATTTAATTAATGTAGGACTTTTTAATGTAAAATAAACATTGGAGTTAATAAAAAACTGTATCAATGACTCTACATGATTACTCCATTGTTAACATACATATATATTAAATATGCTTATGTATGTATGTATATTTTTTTAAGTAAATAAGCATACACAATAGTTTAAAGCCTCAGGTGCTGGGAAAATCAAATGATTATAAATAAATCAACAAGGAAAAAAAATAAATGCTTTATATATATAGCATACCACATACTTGCATTGCACATATAATGAATATTAAAGGATTTCTTCTGTAAATATAAGGACTGAATAAAACATAAACAAAAAGAAGTTTACAAACAATTCAAATTGAACTAAGGATGCCTATGCACAGGACATTCCTATGGTGTAAAACACAAACCATCCACTACTTGGAAGAGAGAACATACTCTTATACATAAATACGTTAGTATTCTATTCCCATGATTCCTAATCTACTATACAACCACTGAACTCAATATTCTACACTACATGCCGTCCGAAATTCAAGTACTTCGCAGAGACAGGTCACTTTCCTTGAGACACCTCAACATTTGTATACCAATCAACACTGTAGATAATAGACCCACATCCACAGTGAGTTTTAAGTGATACAATTCTCAATAACTTAACACAAAACCAAGTTAAAAAGGTGGATGATATACTCAATTCATGAAAATAAGACCAGAGTACATTGCACATCCGAGTTCATAGAAATATCCCGAAGTGACAATTCCACTGACAGATTCAAGTTCCGGTCAAAGAGAAAACGTCCACATTGTTTACGAAGCAGATTCCACCAAATCGCTTTCGTGCAACCAGCACAGAAAATTCTATCTACAACTTAATATGTCAGACAGTTCGCAGTTTCCAAGTCGTTCACTCAGAGTCTTCGTGCCACTAAGTACTAAATGAAATGATCTTTATATTAAATAAATATTCCACAAAGAAGGCAACCAAACCTCCGAGCAATATTCCCAAGTCGGCAAGTGTGTACGACACGCAGTAGCAGCTTCAAATGCTGCAAACATATGCTTATCAAGCTTGACTCTATTGGAGTACAACAACCCTTGTTCCGGCAGAAACTGGAGAACCACAGTGAAGAAATCTCACGACAAGAACCAGATCAATTACTCTGGTCTGGCAGGGTCAAGTTGTAGCGATCGCTCGCCGTGTGTTCCCGAAAAAAAGGAAGACAAGCCCAGGTCTCAAGCTCTAGAACATTGTCATAGCATCCTAGAAGATGGAGTAACTGAACCGGTATTAATACACATTTGCGGTCACTGCAGCGCCGCAGGTTGAGGTCGCAGAATTCGACGCAGGTATTCTCGTATCTCTGGAGTAATGCGATGAAGCAGAGCGGGATACCTGGAAGACACCGAAATGAGCAATAGCCCATAAAGATTAACTCACACAAACAAATGGCAGTTGACATATATTCAGAATAACTACAAATGTCTTTTTATGAAATTAGAATAAAGATGAAATAGAGCGATCGTAGAAAATTAAATAAAATTGACGGAATTTAATACCCTGTTATGCTGCACATTTGTTCATGATGTTTCAAAATGAACAGAACACAAGTATCTCTTAGTGATAGAGCATGGTATGCCTCAGCCAAGTCATACACATTCATCAAAGTCTCAAGTGTCAAGTTCTGCAACGCAGCAACAAGCAGTTGAATTAGCAATGAGTTATGAAAGATGTGCTAAATCCTTACATAGCTCCATGCAATGTAAGTACGATACACTTGGAGGGGATGGTCAACCATAAAGCCTTACGATGAAAACAAGATCCAGCGGTTGGAAATTAGACACATACCTGAGCCATGGAGTACTCACATAGCCGCTTCAATCCTTCTAACAGATACTGATCAGCAGCCCTCAATAAGTCTTGCGCATTATCAGTTGCCATATCCACATTCCCTGTGTAGATAAATCTGAGGTGTACCAAAGTTAATGAAAAACTGATCAAAAATCAAATGTGAATAAGCATAATAACAGACGAAAATAACGCAATGATAGCTGAACACATTTGTCGATTAGGGTTTACGTGGGTTTGTTAACATGAAAAGATGAACTTGTTTCAAAACAATTCATACGAATTCAAATACAAAAAACTCCTTGACTAGATTGTTGACCAAGTAAAGGAGTGAGTTAAACAAATAAAGTGTTTCAAATATCAGTAGTATGAGTTCTTTGAGTTTGAACTTTCAAAAGTCACTCCCTTGAAAGGTAAGACATTATCTACCTCATCATCAGCTCAAACACTTTCCAACTAATGTTCGGAATCTCAATATCCAATGCTTCCTTTTCCTGAAAAAGATGAACACGCAATTCACAGTTAGAATTGGCGATTTCTAGTGACAAAAAAAAAAAAAAAAAAAAAAAAAAAAATGTAAAAAAGAATTTTGTAATATCACCATTCCATTAGTGCAGATTGTGATTGAAACAGAAGTGGCTGAATCGAAAATTTTCAAGATTAAGGGTTACAATACCCGGTAACCACCGTCGAACATAGCACGGAATGCATCAGAGGACGCTAATAACGCTATCCGATGGGCATAGAAGCGTCTGCCTGCAGACATTCAAAAAGCAATATGTAAAATATCGAATCAAATATTTGCAAAAAGAAGCGTGTGGAATATACGCTGCTACTGACATGTGACAACAAGTACCGGCTATTGTAAATAGCCTCACAACACGGCACCCCTTGCAGATCAAGAAATTCCGTAAGGACTTATAATGAGCACATCTGAGCAAAAATGCTACAATCACTACTGAACCTCTTTAATAGAGTCACCTTCCGAGCATGTCAATCTTGTCATTTTTTAAAGTGATGATAAATTAAAATCCATACACTATCCTTTTTTCTACTGTTAATTATTCATTACAAGAACTCAAATGTAGGTCTAAACAGCAAGTAACGATGTACGTGAAACTAATATTTTCAAGACAAAAAAAAACAGAAGGAAAAGGTGAGTAATACGCTGATTTATGCACGTAAAATTTTTTACCTTCTACAAGAAACGTTACGTCGGAAAGTGTGCTGCTGTTCACATATTGCTCACCAAGATAAACCTGTCCAAAGTCATGAAATACTCAACATCAGTACAAATGGGAAGAACCAATTGCTACACATTCAATATGAATCACAACATAACAACAATATAGATGGGAAATTTTACTGCAAACACAGATTAGAATGCGTGTTGTGGTACGGAAACAACCTGGGGTGTGGGAGGTAGAGGGGCAGCATCAATAGGTGACAGTGCATTTGCTTTTCTAGCTAATATACACAGGGCAAGAGCACCATCCCGTTGCAATTTGGGGTTGGAGAAAACATTCAGCATCTCTAACAGCACATCCATGCCTGAACATCCACGTGTTGGATATATAAACCACATTATACATTCTTGACCAAGTATCTAACACAGACTGAACAATGAAAATACAAAAAAGCACAGTAATATTCCAATCCTCACCGTTGTTCTCAATAAAGATAAGACGCTGATCATCTGGGCAGCAGAAATGAGCAAGGGTAATAGCAACCCTCCTTTGAACGACCTTATCAGCTGTGCGCAGAAGATAGAGCAGGTGCTTCAAAACCTAACAAGAGCAGACATAAAAACTAACTTAAGAGGATTAAGAGAAAATTGATAGTAAACTAAATGGCAGCGCAAGGTCTGCTATAGAAACAAAATTTCAATTTCATGAAAACGAACATAGTCAATCCGTACCCGCCCATGAATCTTCTCTTCCAGCCTTTTCAGAGTTTTCTGCACACAATCTTTCGATGCCTGTATAGTATCAAATAGCAATGAGGGAACTTTCAGATCAACTATTCGTGTGAAGAGAAGTAAAAATCTTGGCAGCCAAAAGCATTCAAATAGAATCGAAGCAAACACTGAATGTATACACTGCTAAAAATTAAGGTTCAGCTCTAAAACAAACTCTATCAAAATGAAGCAAAAATGTCTACAACACGTCAAAAGAACAATTCATCATAGGGATGAGAAGTACGCAAAGTGGAGCTACCTGCACAATAAAATAGCCGTCGTACAATCTCTGCACACCACCTTCGCTAACTATATCTGAGACATTATCCTGCCAGAAATCCATCGCCATCTCAATATAAATACACATTACTATCCGGTCAACAACGATCACAAAATTGGGCTCTTCAAAAATTTGCGAAATTGAAGAGTATCAAAGTATGAACAAATTATTTGATGACATTATCAGTTTCGACTGACCTCGTTTTCGGCCAAGCCATACAATGCAAAAGCTGCGTTGTGCTGTAAAGAACCATTTTTGGAGTCCAGAAGCTCAAGCAACGGCTTCAACCCACCATCATGTACAATTCCTGCTTGATTATGAGTGTTCTGCGAAGACTATAAGCATAACTGTTAATTCAAACCATAGCATCAGTGCTCACAACGAAAAATGACAATAATTGGCTAGGAAAAAGAAAGATGTCGCTGCAAAGACTTTGCCAACCCTATCATGGCTGTGAAAAAATTTTGATAATCGGAACCTGAGCTAGCCGGCCCAATGCGAAAGCCGCCATCTCTCGAAGCTGAGTATCAGTAGCTTCAAGCATTCTTATCAGCGGCCGCACTGCACCCCGTTGAACGATGTGAACCTAGTTCGTAGAGGACAAGGCCGAAGCTAATTAATGCAGCGTGGAGAAGAACGACTGCATGTTGAACCACTGAAACCATGTGTGACAACTTCACCACGAACAGATTGCATCGAAAATAGATGTAGTGGAGAGATGAAATGGTTGAAGTACCTTACAATCGGGGTCAGTTGTTGCAAATTGTCCTAACAGAAGAGCTGCCTCCCTCTGACTTTCCTGGCACCTCGAACTAGCACACACGAGCACACATTAGCTGAAAATATAGGTATTGCGTCAAAATCATATTTACATGCATGCTGATCGGAGTGTAGTGCATGAGTAACTGAAGTCAACATATACAAAATAAGAACTAGTGTTAAGACCACGTCCTCATCGTCCAATATCCTCACTAAATAAATTAAAAATTTAAGTTTGACACCTTAAGAGGCCGATAACAGGCTGAAGAGCTCCTGCTGCAAGAACTTCTTTTTTGATGTTAATGGAAGAGTGGACAAGATTGCCGATGACACCAACCTGGTAGTTCAGCAAAAGGACAACACAGCATCGTAAGATCTTGCTAGCTCAAGACCAAACACTTGCATCATCTAACGCATTCTATTGCATACCCTAACAAAAAAGTAAACTATCACGCTGTAATAACAGCACACGTGCAAGTGGAAGTAAGAGATTAGCTTCAAAATCACCAAGGTTTGGTGCAATTCAAGGAAAAGACGACAAAGTTTGGAGCTAGGTTCATACAGCCTCATAATGAATTCCAACGTCTTCTGAGCGCAACATTAAAATAAGATTAGGAAGCGCATTTCCCTCCACAATCTGTAAAATAAACATTAAGTTAAACGAGAGAGAATTAATTGATTTACAGAAAAAAAAAAAACACACTCATAATTAGTTTAGAATAATGGACGAAGATCGAGCACAAACGACGTCAATTACGAAATCTGGAGGAGCGATACAGCAAAAATACGAATCCTCAGTAAAACGTTTAGTGCCAACAATTGAACTTTCATCCTGAATCCCATTATGATATACAGGATAGCTCTTGAATATACACTTAATGTCCCCCAGATATTAATGTGGTTCTCTAAAGTAATGGACGTCTATGTTTCAGAAGAAGAGAAACCTGATTCTTGTTGGCCTCGTTTTTGAAGGCCAGCGTCCGCAACGCACCAGCTGCGGCTCGTTGAACTTTGGCATCAGTAGATTCTAAAAGTTGAACTAACGGAGGAATTCCCCCTTCCGTTCTGTGCAAAGAAATGACACGGCAACCACCCGGTCAGTGCTACCTAAAATCATTCACAGACGCGCATCAGAACCAGCATCACAACGAACCCTAAGCAGCCCTCCCGCTCCCACCTAACACGAGTCTTAATAAGTGCATTTTCATGTGCAAGATTCGTTATGGCATCTGCAGCGCGTCGGACGACGCCATTCGCAACCCGTGCATTGCTGGTGCCACCTCGACGCGATAACAAAGCCACCAGCAACGGAAGAGCGCCGGCATCAGCAATTCGCCGATGATATTCTGGCTATAGGACCAAGAAGCGTCAGTACGACTGTGGGACATTTACGATTGATAAAGAACCATTGCGGAAAAGCTACCCAAAGCAAATTAATTGGAATAGGAAGACGAGTTTAGTTTAGGCAACTCGCTCACCTTGACAGCAAGCAATCCCAATGCAAATGCTGCATCCTTCTCAACTTCATGTTCACAGGCAATAGGACCTTCGCTTTCTCTAAGACTAGGCGCACAGAGATGAGCAACAAGCGCATCCACAGCTCCTTCCTCTACAATAGTGTCCACGTGCTCTTCTGAAGAGTTGCAAGGGTGTCCTAAGTTAGTATGAGAAGATCTTTCACAAGCAACCACAAACACACTCAAGCGCAATTCTTTCCGAGCAAAAAAATATCGATAAAATCCCTTGAACGAACAGGATGGCTAGATTCTTCTCACCATGTTTGGCAAGCTCCGCTAGGCTATGAGCAGCGCGCCTCGCCGCAATACGGTCATTCTCTTTCCAAGAAACGCAAGTCCTCAGAATCTCCACTTGATCCCTAACACTGGTTGCAAACGCGTTGTTAGGCTCATCCACGGCAGGAAACCGGACATATGCGTCTGCCAGTTTCCTTTTGTGCCCCTTCCTCTCGCTCTCGGGATAAGATTTCGACTCCATACGATCGTTTTCCGGCACAGGAATGTTTTCCATCGATACACACCCGTGCAGAAGGGCCCCGTGAGACGATTAGGTCCTAAACACCGAAGCGGGAAGCACTGCCAACAGAGGCACTCATTCTACAACATCACATCAGTGGTTTGTAACACATCAACTCCGAGATCCTTCACGTGAACTCACGGTATGAGACTCCAAAACCCTCTAACCCTAAAAATGACTCCGATAGCCATCAGAAGAGTATCAAACGCCTTCCTCACAATCATCCAGATCCAGGGATCCTCGCACAAATGAAAGATCGTATTGCGAACAGCAGGGTAAACAAGACGACGCAAACGCAATTAGCGAGCGATGAGAGAGGTCCGGACAGCACAGGAGGTCAGAGAGACGCAGCATGTGAACAGAATCGGGCACCACCACCACATCGGTATTATTTTCTCACAGTGAATCGACTCAGAGGTCGAAACAAGCAGAGGAGCTTGAACAGCACCACCGCAGCGACATGCTCCGTTGGATAAAGTCTGGGGAATTCGGGCTGCGAGGAAGCGGGGGAGTTGATGTTGATGTTAGTATGTGTTGTGGCTATAGTGGTAGATTGCAGTGTACGTTGGTCGAAGGCGGGGGGGTGAAGAAGATCAAACAAACAAACTTGTTTGTGCTGCTTGCTAACAATCGTGATCGATCGAGCTCTGTTGTCGAGCTCTGTTGCGGCGCACTCACGTAGCCTCCCTCCCTCCACCCCCCCACTCGTGACCAGAAAATCAAGTTTTACTACTCCCCGCTCTACATCGCTATTGCAACCCCACCCCCTTCGCTCTGGTGACTCCTCCCCGCCGTGGTTTGGATGCATGAATGTCTACATCCATCTCTGTTCATCTTGTGATTACAACGAACGAATGAAAGTGATAAAAAAAATTGTCAAAAAATGACATTGTGTTCTTATTTATAGTTAGTTACAAGGGACCATGGGCGGAAATTTTTAATTTTATTTGTGTTGATTGAAGGACTGACATGAATTGTTTTTACAATTCATGTCTGAATTTTCGATTGAACTATATAAAGGGTAGAAATTTCTTACTGCATGTTCACTCTCTCTGGGTACAACAATCGATTTTTATATATTGTATGTTTGATGTGTTTTTTTTATAAATTGTTTTTCAGTATCAACAAAATTTTAAAACATAGTGTGTGTTTTTCGTTGTCATAATGTAAATGATGAGTTGAGAAAAACATGTAGGGAGGGATTTCCCATGTGATTTTAGAAATGTCAGCTACAATCTAAAAATGTTTGATTTGAATCTCATGACTGTTACAAAAAACGTTACGATATTAAATTACAACATCATTAGATAGTAGGAAATATTTAACTTCATCATATAAAATGTAAAAATTGTTGGATCATTATTTGTCATACTGTAGTGTTGTGATATTGGTAATTTTTAATCCTTAATCTGATTTTTTTAAAAATACACCACAGATCAGTATTGCAACATTTATGTGTTTGTATTTTATATATTATTTTCTTATAAATTTTATGATCACTACCGTCATCTTTATTTCTTTTCAAATAAAATATATTCTTGTTTTAAAATTTTCAAAAATATTCTACATTTGATGTTAACAAAATATGATTGTATAGTTTTTACTTACATTGTTTACATCGTCATGCATCATTATATGGAGTAGATTAAAACTACAAGTGAATATGATTTACGTTGGGTATTAGATATTTAAAATGATAATATTGTATAACATATCAGGACATGATATATTAGTACCAGCTATACATCTTTAATGGTTAAAGATGGATTTAGTTTTCAAAGTAGATAATAGATAATATTTTGTGAGGTCATGAATTTGTGCTGTAAATTACACAATTATTTTGTAAATCTTTAGTTTTACCATAAAACTAGTGCATGGATAGTAAATCTATTCTTGTTTGGATCATTAGTGCTTCATATTAACAACACATATTTAAATATATATATATATATATATATATGGAAATAATAAAGCAACCCACCCTATTTTAAGCATCATTGCACCTTTGGAGCCCCCATCTCTCGTCCCAACCGTTTCCCATACATAACCATTGCCAAGGATGGGGGTAGGGGGTTGGGAACATTGGAAGTGGGGGTGACTGTTGGAAATATGGAAGTGGCTGGGAACATGGCATGTGGGTCAATTTAGTAAAAATTTGGGTCACTCAATCATTTCCTAATATATATATATATATATATATATACATATTCAAAAAATAATAATGATTCCTATAGTTTTTTAAAGTTGTAGTATTTAAACATCTATATTTGATTTTTAGTATACAATAAAGAAGGGAAAAAATAAAAATAAAAAAAATCTATGTTTTAAAATCATAGTGCTACAAAACTTGTCTACAATTCATCACTGTACATTCATGAATGAAAAAGTTATGATTCATTGTGATTATCATTTGAAATTAAAATTTAACTTCTAGTGTTGCAGGAAATAAGTGTTATCGCAACATGTAAGTAATGCAAGTGAATGATTTGGTAGAGTTATCTTTTATATTTATAAATATATATATATATATATATATATATATTTTTTTTTAGGATTGCTAAATCTTACTCATAAAGCTTGTTAATCCAATCCTTTACAAATCAATCCAGTAAGAAGAATTGATAAAATCGACACAAAGAACAAATGTGTGTTTTATACATTAATTAACACATTTGTTCTTTTTCAGTGATTTGAGCGGAAAATAAATGTTTTCATTGTAAGGATTAATATAAATACATGTATGTTTATGATAGCGGCATTTGATTAATTGATCTATTTGTTTTTAGTTTATTACGGTTTTGTGATGTATACAGTTTTTTTGCCTGATTTGATGTTTATTGTGAAGAGCAGATTTGGATCTGAGCCCAATAAATGTGCCATTTGTCACAAGTTTCTACTTCATCCATTGTGTAAAATTAATGCTTAATTATGAGTTGCATCATTTTATATGTAAAATGCCCAGTTAAATTAGAGTTGAATAACTCAATCAAATTTTCAAGATTTTTATCACATTTGTTAGAACAATGTAGTAACTTTAATGCGTTTTTTGGGCTTTTAAATCAAAATAGCACTTTACTATATAAAACTGTAAAGATTGTAACTAATTCCAGTAGCATTCTTACTGAGCAACGTTTATGCCACATTGTTTTCTTTTGAATATCAGACTTCTAGAAGTGCATTTAGTGTAATATACTTCACATCAACACAGGGATATGGCATGTCATAACATTCTTCAGAACTAAAACATTGATTGATTTCAATAAATATTACACATAACAATACAGTGTTCATTTGATATTTGTCAAATTTAACATTCCAAGTTGAACAAAAGACCAACAATACATCTGATTAAGTGTTGCAATTATTAAGACTGTTTGAAGATTTGTGTAGAACGAGTGTAATATATATATTTATATACACACAATAATAAAGCTACAGTAATATACACATTTATGTGTGTAAATTCTAATGGCAAGTGAGTCAAAAAAAGAAGCATTTCGAAAATATTTAGAATCAAGTGGAATATTAGAAGCTATAACAAAAGGCACAATTCCCTAAACTTTTAATATTGGAATTATCATGGCTACTTACAATGTCTCTATGCATGTGATTCATTTACATATAACTAATTTTTTTGTTAAGATTTTTTTTTTTCTGGTGGATCAAGGTTCAAATAATCAAAACAGAAACAAATCTATGATAAAACATGTAATATTTCCATTGAAAAGAATAGAATATGTACAAAAACAAGGGTTGGAGTAGTTTTTTCAAATCATGATATGGAATCTGGATTATAAAGAGAATGTAATTTTAAATGAAAGCGTGGTATGCATAGAATTTTAAACTATTGATCTAAGATTCACCCAAATTTTATGTAGAAATATTATCATCTTTTAAATAGGTTACAAAATTATCTGATAACTATTTGATTCATTAATGTCAAATTTTGATTCTCATGTGTTGTTGTTTTTCTTTGCTTTATTGTTTTGAAGAAGATGGCTTCAATGGTGATGTACAATCACTCATTATAAATCAAATGCAATCTTACAAATTACATCACCTTTAGAGCTTTGAATCATTCTTAACTATTATTGATTTTTTTTTTTTTTTTTATGAAATTAGCAAAGCTCCTTGTGCATCTGATTCAGCAGAATTTTAAATAAATATACATAAATCAGTAACAAATGCTCATCAAATCATTTAACATATCTTCTACGCATGCATGTATATCAATAAAAGCTCATTGTTCAATTTCTACAATATTGATGACTAAAATTGTATCAATGAAGTATCTGTTGTTAAGATTTTATGTCATTGTGCTTGGAAAATGTTTAAAAAAGCAGTATTGGTTGCAATCTATGAAGAAAACGAAAAGCCACCTATAGCATTGGAGTAAGTCATTGTTTTCTAGCAAATAAAAAAAATGTCATGTAACATCTTCTTTTTTTTTTTTTTTTAATCATACAAATGATAGTGAGTACCTGTGTCAGTTTTTACTTGTGAGTACTTGTGTCAGTAACAATATTCTGATTATCATCAGAATATTGATGTCATAGAATAAAAACATTCCAATAATATTCTAGTCACATGTATGGTTCTTCAGATTAATTATTTTAAATTTTGTTACTTATCTGTAATTTAACATGACAAGATCAATGCAGATATGTAAGACATGCTTTAGGTGGACCAACAATTTCAGAGCATGAGATGTCCAAAAACAAAGTAGCTGAATTGGAAGCAAAATATGATCTTCTTCTAAAACAACATGAAGAAGCTTGCCGACAAGTAATCATCTTCACATTAAAAAAAATAATAAATAATAAATAATAAAAAATGTTAACATATTCTTTGGTTTTTTGTTATGTAACAAGAATTATGTATTAGTAAATGATTTATTACTTGTTCTCTTAATTTTAATATTAGATCATTCAGTAATACCTCAATGACTCAAATTTTCCATTTCTGGTATTTTTTATAAATAAACATAACCGTTCTGAATCAAGTATTGCATGCACAGTAAAAAATATTCTTTGAATTTAAAGAGCATAAATCACAGACAAACACATTTATTAAAAAATTAAACAATGATGAATGGGTTCTTTAGATAATTCTAGTTGCAAGGCTTTAGATCTATTGACAGGGCACATTTACAAATCATCATTGGTCTCTAAAGTCTTTGATGTTATATATATATATATATATATATATGGAAATTCACAAAGGTTCCTCTATAAGGTTCTTTTACACATTTTATTTTACAGCAAATATTTATTGTCTAATCAAATTTATTTTTTTATATTTTTATTGAACACTCACTTTAAAAATCATTCTTCATGAAAGTGATATTAATAATTGAAATTTAAGTAAATTCTCGGAGATATGATTTGATCATATAGAATCATTTCTACTTGAAATTTATATTAAAATTAATGAAACAAATAACTATATATATATATATATATATATATACACACACACACAAACACACACATAATATTATTTCAACCACAAAGCTGCAATACTGACCGTCTTTTATTGTTGTTGATTGGTGATTTATTTGTTCCTTTTTTAATGTGTAGTTGCAATTACTCCAACCTCGTCGAGCAGAAGGGAATTGTGATGGTCAATTATCTGGAGTTCCACCCTCCTCATCACCAGCTTAGCTTAACAAAAATTTGTTGTTGTGCTTCAGTGAATTTGTGTAAGATGTTTGAACACCTCAATTTGAGAGTTTCCTTCCGTTCCATGAAATTGACACAATGTAAACTATTGTATCATCTTATACAATGAAATATATGGTATGAATACATTTTTATTATTATTATTTTATTGTTTTGGAACGTACATGAGATGTGTCAAGGTATAAACACACTGATTAGCAAAACCTCCATACATGAATGGGAAAAAGGTATTGAAGAATGTAGCATCAGCATTGCAAGATGATCAAACAGAAATTGATACACCACATTCTGCAGTAAAATTATAAGATAAAGCATTGTTCAATTCTGTGGCAAAAAATATTCATTGAATTGTTTATTTTGTGTGTAAATAAAACCTATTAATAAGTAGATAAACTAAACATGATACATTTTATAGCTAAATTCTGATATTGAATATGCAATGCGAATTTTAAGATACACTTTCATTATAGATAGATAGTGAGAGTGAGATGATTGAGGTAGAACAATCTAAGAATAAGCATGTTCATAACAATTGGGCTAGTTTGATCAAAGTAGTAACATAATGAACATTTTATGAATGGGAATGTTCTATTGTTCTATCTCGCCTACAAACATTTTAGAGAGTGGCTCTTTGATTTTCTATGCTAGTAGATAGATAGGGTAAGTTGCAAAATGTTGAAAGATAGATACATGGATCCGCATGTATTAGATGGTGTTGTGACCATAGAATGTAATCCTTGAGATGTGAAGAAGGTACCTGCTAATTTACTAATTTATCTTAAGCAAGTTTGTTGAGACCATCTACAAGTACAGAGAGAGAGAGATTGACAAAGTTTACTAATTTAGTTACCAGTAGAACATCCATTATTGAAGAACAATATATATTTTTTTCTTTTACATTTTAATTTTTTTATTTTATTGAAATACGAATCCAGTAGAATCACCTTCAATTCTCCAACAAAGCATAAGATTTTACAATATCTCACAATAGTTTTGATGGTTAAATCGAGGGGAAAAATAAAAGAAGAAAGAAAAACTAAAGTATAATACATATATTTAGAATATTTAAATAATTATTCTCGCGATCCAAATATATCATCGTAGTGATGTTTTCAGTCATATTTTGTATGTACCCATGTGTTCTGTGATTTCATTCTTTCACACATTAATTATTTTTCATGTGGACACGTGGATATTCGATGCGGCGAATTTGAATAGAATGTGGAGATCGCCACGTGGAGATTCGAACACATAGTTTGAACAGAGCTGGGCCATGGTCAAGGGCGCCGTGGTGATGAGATTCCTTTCTCTCTCGCTCGCTCTGTCTTTCGCTCTCTTTCTCACTCTTTCCATCTGTCTCCGTGCTTGTGCTGTGCTTCTCTCTCTCTCTCTCTCTGTGCCCCTCCTCCATTGCCGATGTCGTGGTGGTGGTGTGCCTCCTTCTCTTCAGCCTTGGCACGACGCATCGGCATGGAATTCCACTGCAATTGAACCAACCCTCCATTTCTCCTCCGAATATCTCAATGCTGAGGGTCTAGACCCACGGAACACGTCGACCGTCTGTCACGTATTCTTCTCATCGTTGGCCTCGCTGCGCACCCGCCCCTTCGTGTTGTTGGTGATTTTGCAATCGTGCTGCTGCTAGAGAGGAGCAGCGAAAGCCGGGAGCTATGGCTTCCGATCTCCTTCTGTGGTTAATCTGCTTCCTCGCCGTTGTTTCGTTGCTTGGAATCCTTGTTTACCAGGTACAGATCGTCGAATGGGACCGATTTTGAGGGTTACGGATGGAGAGGGCTGTGATGGGCGTTTTTTGTAGTCTAGTGTGTGGATTAGTGCGAAGCGGACTGTTTGGTTAGCGTTTTTCGGAAGCAAGCTTTGGAAGGAGTTGGGTTGCAATTGGAAATATGCGACCCGTTTCGTTTATCAGATGTTCGCTAGGGTTTTGGACCAAGGGCCTTGCTTGTGATAGTCTGTGGGTTGACATTGAATTTCGGGCTTACTGAGGATTAAATTGCAAAATGTGCCTGTGTGAAAAAATTTGGAGGGTTTGCCCGTTGTCATGCTTTGTGCTTTCATGTACTTTGAGCTGGTAGGGTACGTCCACTTGTTTGTGATTGGAGCAATGAGCGAAATTCGTTCTAGGATTCTTACATGCTCATGGCATCGGGAATTTATGAGTTTCGTCCTGGATGCATTTCTCAGACTCAAGAGTGGGCTTGAAACTAATGAATGTTGTGTTCGATGTGGCATATGTCATCGATTGGCAGCTGATGTGCTTGTCTGACCTTGAGTTCGATTACATCAACCCATTCGACTCCGCATCCCGCATCAATGCTTTTATTGTCCCTGAATTTCTGATTCATGGAGCCCTGGGGTGCATCTGCCTTCTTAGCGGTCATTGGTTGCTGTTCTTGCTCAACGTTCCTTTGGCCTATTACCATATAAATTTGTAAGTTTATCCTTGCGTCTATCACATCACGCTGTTTCGTAGTTCTGTAGGCACTCTTGTAAAGCACTTATATTGTTTGTCGGATTTCTGCATGAGTCGTATTTCTCATCGTGTAGTTTGTGCGGCGATCATGGACTGTGTTTTTCGTCAGGTACCTGAAGAAAGAACATCTGCTGGATGTCACGGAAATTTTTAATCTTCTGGATCGAGAGAAGAAGTATCGGCTAGCCAAGTTGGCATTTTATCTACTGCTCTTCTTCATTGTTATTTACAAGTAATATTTGACTCTAAATTCGGCTGTTTCTTTCTGTCTTTCTTTACTTCTTGCATTTATTTATTTATTTTTTCCGTCAATTTTTGAAGGATTCCCTGTTGTCTTCGAACTTTAATATTTGCCTTGATGAAATGGTTTATTGTAATAAAAGCCTGACGTCTGTAGACTTGGATTCAGGGCCCATATCGTTTTAGCATGGTCATAAAGTCATTTTTTTGTTAACTTAGATATGAACTGCAGTACTTCGCGTCTCCCATGTCGTTTGAACCCTTTGTGTAAGGCATCTTCTTAGTTAATCTACCTTAAGGATGTGTTTTCTATCTGTTTCACAGGATTTTGATTGCAATAATTGTTCTGTGATACTTTTTGTGCTTGTCATTGGGTGAGTTCCTTTTGTTCATGTATCGTTTCTGTCATGTATTTCACTATGTAGACGAATGGGTTTATTCACAGACCAACTCGTTCACTCTGAAATAGAAGTAGTATGAAACATTTATCCAGTGACCGAAGGTTTACCTCCAAAAAAATCAGTACAGGTATATTTAGGGAAGCTGTGGTCTGCATGGACATGCTCACTCGGACCTTATACAAGTTGTCTTTCATCCTTGTTTACCGTTGATTCGTGTTGGTGGGGATCTGTATGGTGGTGTTTGCAGGTTGGTGTTGGCAGCCGTCTACTTAATTCTTGAGCATGAGGAATCTGTCCAGTCAGCTGGAACTTTCTCGGGGATCCACGCAAACATGTGATCCTTGTGACTGTCACACTGAACCACCGTGAGTACACGAATTGTCTATTATACAAAAAGAAAAAAGGAGAACGAAAGAAAGAAAATTGTGTGTAGAGTTTTTTTCATTTGCAAATGAGTAAGAACTGTGCATATTAGTGTTATTCCTGAACAGTGTTTCAAGACATTGTGATTCTCTTTGGTTCGTAGCCCATTGGTATTGACATGACATCTATGGAGAAATTTCAGCGAGGTTTTAGGTCGAGGGTGATCAATCGTGTTAACTAGAGATAGAAAGTTTCTATCTCTTCCTGAATATTGTTCTCTTCGAACATTTATTATTGATGTTTTATTCTTATCCATTTTAATATTGAAGGTTCTTACAGCAGCGACTGAAATGCTTTGGGTTTACGTGTGTCAAGAACTCGAGGACCACATTGAGCTGTGAATCGTAAGATATGGGGCTCAGTGGCAAACCAATGTGCGAAACTCATGGCAGGCAAGTTCTGTTTAGGACAGTTACTCTTTATTACAATCACATCCACTGTTCTGTCATGGTTTCACATTTGGATGTGCTTGCGTTCTTGGCTTTGTGTTTTTGTGTTCTGTAACTCACAATAGTGTTGTTCTATGTGACCGCAGATGCTTGAAGCCTACGCCCTTGTTTTGAGATTGAAGTCCTCTCTGTAAGCGTCACACTTGTGAAGACGAGTACTATAGATGTACCAGTCTAGTTGTTATTGTCACACTTTGTGAAGAGATTGCAGGGGAGTGCGGAGACTTGTAGATGGGTATGCAGAGATGGCTGCAGTTTGCCAAATTTATTATTTTCTGCATATAAGTGTAAGTCTATTGGCTTCAATGAAATTTTCTCTGATTGCCACTGTACTTTTTTAGCTTTTCCGGAATGCCTTTGTGGTTGACGTGCACTTGTAATTGAAGGCACGACCTGGGCACAATTTTCGAGATTACAGTGATTTGTGTTGTCTTTCGTAGGGAGTTGGTATCTAGCTCATGTCTTGCATCCTCTGATTGCAACTTCAATTTCATGATATTGCACATAGTTCCACGATGTTTTTTTGTATTTTTGTATTTCTAATGTTTTGATAATATTAGAAAAACGTTTAACTGTGCATCAGCGTTGTTGGACATGCAAATCAAAGTAACGAATTCAGTATTTTGGTTTACTAATGTTTTGCATACCCCTTCTCCACTGCACCAAGATGACTTTAACTGGCCACAGAAATTGTGCTTGTGATGGATTTCTCCCTAGAGTTAATTCTAGAATTTGGGTTATATCCACGGGAAATAACCACGTAACCGGGATGATACATTTGGAGTACCACTCGTCTAGGATGAATATATGCTGTAGATTGTTTTTCAAATGAAGACTTGGGCCCAAAAAGTTTTTGTATGTTTATTTAAAGTTTGTAGTTCAAGGATGACAAAAGTAGTTCAAGCGAAGATGAATTGTTTCAAAACAATGTTGCATGGGTGAAATAAATAAATATGATAAGTATAGCTAACACTTTTTTGTCATCCAAGTTAGACATTGGGGCTTGCATGAATCATTTTTGCTATGCTTAAAGACTCTCTTAAACATGTTTATTATGCAAAAATGTATAAATAAATATTCAAGGAAGAATCTTGCATCCCTTATTGATCCCTACTTGAAAGTTTAGAGAATCCTTTGTCTAGACTTGATTATATAGATGATAATTTTGGAAATGATATTCTCGGTTGAATCAGGAGGTAGTTTTGAGAAAACTATATTTGATCATACCAATACGATCTCATACTACAATATATATTCATCTATTGTTTTATATTTCATGTGGTGTAAATTACACATATTGTTAAACTGTAATGGGCTTCATGTGTCTTATTCTTGCAAAATACCATGGTAGATCTATAATATTCGCATTTCCATGTGAACCAAAACTGTATAATGCCATTTAAATTTCATGTATATATACGCACATGAAAGAATTAAACCCATCCTCATATTAGTTTGGTTTGGAAGGAGTACACGAGGGAGGAGAGAGTCCATTATAATAAAAGTGTTAAAACTGTTCCACATGCACCGCTGGGGCAAGGATGAAGAATATTCGAAGAATTATTCTATTTTGAGGATGGGACCCACCACTCACGGGGGCGCGGAAGGACGGGTGGGACGGGCTAGGCTGGGCTGGGCCGGGTGGGGGGTTGTGGCGTTGCGGAGGGGTGAGGGAGGAGTGAGTTTATTGCGAAGCCGGGGAATGGAATGGAATGGACCTCAGTTTCTTTCTTTCACCAGCATTGTCGTCGTCGTCGATGTCATGGTGCTGCTGCTGGTGCAGGTGGAGGTAGTAGTCACTCGCTCAATCTATCTTACTTAAACTTTCAACAATGCACATTGTGATGATTTTTTTTTTTTTTTTTTTTTTTTTTTGACTCGGAGGTGACCTGAATCGCAGGAATTCCTGTTTGCGGGCCCGGAGTGATTTGCAGCTCGCGAACTCTTGTGTATCTTACCATGTAGGGATTCTTCGATTTTCTGCCTTCATTCAATTGCTTGTGCTACCTCCGGCAAGTTGTCTGGTTTCGGTTACGTAGTTGGCAGCGCGTTTCGTTGGTTCTGCGATTGCATGATGACGATGACGGTGATGAAGATTCTGTTTCACACCGGATGACGTGACATAGCATTACTTCGGTGCACATTTTAGGATTCGGCTGTTTTAGGGCTGCGGATAGGACTTATAATAATCTCTCTCCACGTTGAGGAGGTTTTTGGATTTTGATGATAAGTATCCTTGTCTTGGAGTCGTCTTGGAAGTCTTAAGCGCATTATATTTCTTCGTGTCTAACTCTGAGCGCGTCAGATAATGGTCAATTTTTTAAAGCTGGCTATCCAAAAAGCGGTAAATTCGGCGTGCCGTGTTGAGCATGGGTCTACCTACTGGTGCACCCGACTCCCAGTATTGAGCTTTGAAAGAGTGGTAGGGCTTAAGTTCACAACCATGCGGTAGGATGTTTATATGTATGTTAGGGTTTTCTTGATTGGAATTCGTTTTAGACGTAGTTGGTCTTCCCATTTTTTGCGCTTTCAACAGTATAGTTGTCCCTGGTTCCCTCCAGTATTTGTGATTGCATCGCATGTGCAACGCAGCAGTTAGTCTTCAGTCTTGCGTTTTCCTTCAAGTTATTCAATTTTAATTCCTAATTGATTCTCAAATTGAAACTAAACTACACTATGTGCCAGGTGTTCTGTTTCCGGCGTTCTATAGTAGTAGATCGTAGCTTGAGAATCAACTGATTTATCGAATGTTAAACCTACTCTAATTTTTATTTAGTTTTCAAGCTCGAACATTGAAGTGAGTAGACGCCCATGTGACGTGTGTCGGTTGATGATTGTATTTGCTTGGGATTGAAATGTTAGCATGTAGCATCTCTTTTACGATGCCATTTCACTTAAGCATCGCATGAACGCCATGAGGTGCAGAACTTGCCTCGATAGAGACAAGCAAAATAGGGCTTGGAACTACTGCAGGTTGTGGAAAGTTAGGAGCAGACGCATTCGTCATTTTTTTTTTCTCCTTCTGATTTAAACTTAATAACAAATCTATCCACTCTATGTCTGTCAATATAGTAAGACAAATATTCCTAGCATAAAATATTCCTTGCTTAAAGCATCCTTTCAGGAAGGCCTTCATGCTTTTATGAATCAGGGATATGGTATTTAATGAGCTTGATACTCAAGATTTTTCCACCAAAGGGTATGGGCATCAATTAATTTTGAGGGGAGATACGTATTGGGAGATGTTCTTTACAGGATTGAGTTGTTAATAAGCAGAGCTTTTTCATTGCAACGGTCACTTCCATGTCCATCTTTCAGGATATTACCCTAAATGACCAGTTCCGTATTTTGTAGCAACCCTGTCTAAAGATCAGAGTTTAAGAGGAAATCAATTCGTTCACAGCCTTTTCACGGTCTTGCGCATTTCTGTCTGGATCATTATCTTGTCGCTTCATCTGAACATAAGGGTGTTTTGTATCACAATCAATGTTGAAGCTCGGGCAGCTTTGAAGGAATAGAGTTTTTTCAAAAGATCCTTTTTGAACTGTTACCGATTGACCACTGTAAATAACAGCCGAGCGTTACAAACGAGATTTTTTTGAAATGTTCGTGAATTGTGGTAATGCTTTCTATTACTTGGTCTGCTTTGGCAATGATGAGTATTCATCTCGTTGTTTCTGATATGGTTTAAGTTCAGGTAAATCCTCTCGGGAAAATTAAGTATATTCGATTGTGTTATTAGAATCTGGTCAGTTGATGCCGAGCTCGAGATTGTGCTTTGCATTGAAGAGCAAAAATATATCTCAGCCATCTCTTATGAGGAAAACATAATTTAATAAGACCAGTCTTTGAGCAAGAGTATGTAAGTTTATGCTAAGTTCTCAACTCAAGAAAATGCGTATTAAAAACCTGACACCATTTATCTTCATCCAGTTCTCAAAATGGCAGGAAATAATGCATGTGGTCGTTGGGGAGTCTCATGAAAACCCTACAATTCGTAGCGTGGAGGAAGCGACAGGGGGAGATGATTGTTGAACATGAAATCTTAATGGAGTCGTCGATCGTACACTTCGTCATAATCTTCTTTCGACAGAGGCTATTTCTTCTATTTGGTGTGTAATCCTCGGTTTCTTTTATGTACGTAGTTTTCTCACACGTCGGTTTCTGTTTGAAGAGCAGAAAATAGCCTACGTCTTCTTTACAAGCGAGCCCTAGGGATCACCATCGCTACTTCAGGCAGAATGACTGCCCTAGTGGCTCGCACAGGTCGTCATCAACAACGTTATGAACATGGTCATCGCCTTGTTGCTGGGTATGTATCTTTGATGACTATGTCAGTATGTGTTTTTGTAATTCTAAGGCTTCTCAGTGAAGCGTGTTCACTAATCTGTGAATTGTTCGGTTCTGTATTTTGCTGATTTTGAATGAGATCTTTTGTGCTTTGTGTTGGGCACCCTGAAATTCTGGGAATGTTGGGCATTTTTGTTTGCAGGTGTATTCCGTACAGGTATAGACCAACGGGCGATGGGAAGTCAATGGAAGTTCTCATGATCTCTTCGCAAAGGGGTGAGGGGTTATTGTTTCCCAAGGTTAGAACTACATATCTTGTCTATTTTCTGGTATCATTTTTGGGAAGTATGCTTTTTGGTTGTTCGAATGCTGGGTTGCATAATAATTAATTGGAAATTCGGGGTGATTTCAAGATTTCAGAATCTGTGCCTGAGATTCTGTTCTTTTATCCTCGTTTTTTCTATTCAAGTCCAACGTGTGCAGAGGTGGAATATATGTTTGTGTAATCTCTGTTACGATTTTTTTTCTTTTTGTTTTCGTTATTCGTTATTATTCAATAAATCTATTAAACAGCTATTTTATAGAAAGTAATATTCATGGTTTTTAATGTAACTCTCTCAGCCTTGAAATTACATGGTTTTTCCACTTAGTTTCTCATGATTGGCGTTACCTTGGAGAATCAGTTGAAGCAAGTATAATTTGGTGGACTCCATTTACCTTAACAGTTGGAGTTTGTCTTTTCCGTCAGGGCGGGTGGGAAACTGATGAGACAGTAGAAGAGGCAGCATGTCGGGAAGCCCTTGAAGAGGCCGGAGTCAAAGGCCATCTACAGGTATCACTTTTTGTGTTTTATTGTGTGCAACAAAAGTTAATTAACGAGCACAACTCGCTGGGATTTATTTTTAAAATTGATTTTCTTTTATCCTGCAGTTCCGGTCGAATTATCACGAATTTTTAAAATTCTTCCATTTGATACTCCGCCCTTACACGCTTCGAACAAATCGATAGAACCTTTGTGCGAGGAGCCGCCTGGACGTATTTTTATGATGTGTAGTTTTGATTTCTAAAGCTGCAAAGCTCAACACGAGTCTAAAATACTATTTCTATTATGTAGCTGCTGGTAATTACATGCTAGTAACTGTTGATACGTGAAAATGATACCTAATGTGTTTGGATGTGTTATCATAATTTAAAACAAATACTGTTCGTCTATGAGATACTAGTATGTGTTTAGTAAACATTGTGTTTCCGAAGTCGCTCCTTGTGATTCTTTTCGGTGATAATTATCATTGCGCAGGGTATGCTTGGTACGTGGGATTTTAAGAGCAAGCGACAGCAAGGCGTTTTCTGTCCCGAAGGACTTTGTCGGGCTTATATGTTTGCATTAGATGTGACAGAGCAACTGGAAACCTGGCCTGAACAACACGCTCGCCAAAGGCAGTGGGTAAGTTCTTTGTTTATCAATTTTACCACCTATATATCTGTTTATTGAATGAATTCCTGTTTATGAGGAAGCTTCAATTCTGATCATCTCCATGCTTCTCGTATGCACCTGATACCAACAATAGATTCAGGGGATGTGTTAGCTGAGACGGACTAGACCTCTGATATCTCTTGCTTACATAATTCAACTAGATGTTTCTGCTCTCGATGTGTGTATTATAATTATTTCTGTTTCCTTTTCATGTTTAGAATTCCGATGGTTGCTTACTGAAACATATCACACTAGCTTATATCTTCCTGGTCATTTCGTGATGTTGTACTGTGGATTTTGTGAAGACTAGAAGTACCAGTATTTTCATATTGGTTCAAGAGTAAGAGTGAAGTGACTGAGACAGCATATGCGCCATTGAGTTTATATTAAGGAGGTTTCAACATTGTTTAAATCTTTACTTTCAAGATTGTTTAGGTTTTGCGTCCTCATGATATATATTTTTCTGATAGTGTTGCTCTTTTCCAGTTTGCTGTCCCTGACGCGATTGTACAATGTCGCCATGATTGGATGCGGGGTGCTCTTGACCAATGTGTTGCTTTTCTAGCCAGTGGGTCTTCTTCAACATCGAACCCAATGCTTCTTTCTGACACTTCTCTCTCTTTAGAACATTAGGATTTTCATGTTGGTCATGTTTGGTATATGCTCGTCTGATCGATTTCAAGTTCGTTCTCTAGGGACGTTACATCCAAGGAGATTTTCCATTGAATTCTTTGAGGCTTGCCAGTTGTCGCCACAGAAATTTGTAAATTACAGTTGATAGTTCACTCTTTAGGTGTTGAGTTCACGAATGGGTACCTCGGCAGCCCTATTTTCCCAGTTGTCACACTTGAATTTTCTTATCAGCTAAGGTGCTTGCATGGCACACCCTTTTCAGAATGAGTATTTGCATTCCGTTGTGGAATGTTACTTCCCTTACAAATTATTTCACTGGTGATATGTAATGGGTGAAAATTTTGGGTTATGATTGTATTCAAGTTCAAATCCATCATTTTTGCGGCCTCAGTAGGACTTTTAAATAATATTTGGTAGCTTCACCTCCGTAACGTGAACTTGGTACTCATGTGATCACCATTCTGAAATTGGCTTTTCAGAGATTCTACCGGAATGATTCACTGCGAAGTGCCTATTAAGCCACATATTTGTTCCACATCTTTGGCCTATGCGGAGTGGCTGGGTCTGTACCTACTTTCTGAGAAAGCAACACTTCTGCTGAATAAATTTTCATAAATCCAGACATGCAGGTTGATAGTTTCTCTTGATCTGGGTTGTGCGATTAATACCTTGCAAATTAAGTGTCAGGAATGAAAATATTTTTCTTAAACTTAGTGGAAATAGGAGAGAGAGCTTTTAAGCATTTGGTTGCTTGATGCACTCAATCTATATTACTTGATTCTTTCCTTCATTTTATTTCTGACTGATCCTTTTGTGCACAACATTCTTGAGCAATGTACTGAATGACCCTCGTGGATCTCCTTGGATCATTCTTCCTTGAAGCAAAATTTTAAGCTTAGTTGTTAGATTCTCTAAGATCTGGTGCATTGCACAAGAGCATCACTAAAGTAGCTTTTCTGAAGACTTCATTTATGGATCCTATGAGTAGATTCTTTGCATAAAGCTTATGTTTGTTTTACAATCAGTTGTTAAAATTCCTGACCAACCAGTGGTGGATATATAAAGTCAGTCGCTGTTCCAAAGATGCTCTATAAAAGACCATTACATTAGACAAATTGGAATCAACAAGGACCAACAACGATTGACTTCTCTGAGTCGTCGAATTTTCTAAATTCTTTCACGGCACTGTCCCTTCAATATCCCTATTTTGTGATATCTAATTTTGAAAAACATTTTCCATTTGAGAAGAATCGAAAACCAATATCACAGATGCTTCACAAAATTGAGAATAAGTGGTGGTTTGTGAACTTTAGTAAATGCTAGCAAACATAGAGACAAAAATCTTCAATCGAAATATGGAAACAATAATGTCTAAAGTTCTGGTTAAGAATGAAGAATTTGTACAAAAATGAGAAGACAAGGAGCAAGGCAATGCTACAATTGTCTTTCTTGTTTGCTCAATTTTATTGCTTTGTTGTTTGGTGAATTTGAAATTTTATAAAGATTTGTAAAAGCAAAGAATAAGGTGAAAGTAGAATGCATACTATAGCTTGTTTATTTTGTAATTAGTATTGTAGATTATTATAAAAAATATGCACCATGCGATTGATGTCATAATAAAAGAACTACTTTTAGTTGCTTAAGGGCAATTGTGGTCATTGGTGTCAAGTTTATGAAATATTCTGAAAATAAAATTCTAAAAATGAAAATACATTCTTATATTACTAAAAGAGAAAAAATGTACAAATAAAAGATAGATATAGAATTGAAACTAAAATAGCTATTGCCAAATATAATAGGACTAGAAAGTCTTGAATCAAAATAGAATATAAAAAATACATTGATAAGAGTGAAGAAGGCTTCATTCTTCCATCCATTTATACTATCTATTAAAGAATTATGTTGCAATGTTAAAAAGACCATATGATATGTATCCAATTTGCAAGACTCATGTTTAATTTGGAGGATAAGTTTTTGATACATATATTATATGGCCAATTTGTAATATAAATAGTTACATGTGCAATATGTAGTCAAGTTGTCAACCTACCAATTACTTATAAAGATGTATAAAGTCTATAAAGCTTATAGGAAGATTTTAAATAAAATATCAATATTTTAATCTATTTCTACTTAATTCTATCTAATTCTATTGATTTATATAAATATACTAGTGAATATAGCTATTCATTATATTATTCTTGCTTACAAGCAAGAAGTTCCAAAATAACTTGTGTCATTGCTTCATAAGTTGATGAAGTCTAAGATACACCAAATGGTATTAGCAACAAACTCTAATCTTTGTTCTACATGAAGATGGTTGATAAGTTCTTTTGTCTATTGATAAGGTCCTATACCTTAATAAAAATACCATCCAATTTTTTGATCATTATTAAGACATTTATAACTACCTTCAAATAATACATTCTCAATTTTATTAGTTGCAATATTTATCTACAACAATATTAATAGATTTTGAGAATCTCTTCTAAGATTGTAGCACTAAACATATTATAACTTTCTATCTATTTTAAGAACAGGTCTCTCTTAAGGATCTTTGTTACTATTGCAATATTATCTAAGTTGAAACACTTTGATTGCTTCATTTGAAAATTCTACAAATGAAAATTCTTGAAATGAATCTATTTGCTATTAGTTCTTTATATTTTCATAGGAATCCAATATATTAATTCTTATGCTTATTCCTCTTTTATTTTTACTATCTCATAATCAATATTTAGATCTTACTTTTGATAGATATTGTTGATAAAAAAACATAGAATTTCTTTTGATGTATTTCCAAGATTCTCATATGGCTCCTATGTACATTCACTAATATTATATCTATGCCAATATATGAGATATTCTAAATTATTTTGGCATTGCCTTATATCTAAAACCTCTTTTATTTCAAACTCTTGGTTGATATTTATTTTAATTGAAAGTACTAGTAATTTCTTTCTTCTCAATATGTTAATTGTTGTATAAGATTTGATAATTTAATACATAGAATCCATGATGGATTTTCATTAAAAGTAACAATTAGAATTGATTATTTTATTTTAGTTATTTTTATTTATTAGTGAATCTAAAAATTCATGCTACTAAAACTATGAAAGATATAAAGATTAGTATATTAGAAAATTTTAATAAATAAAAATAAAAAATTTAGAAATTTTAAGAAATTAAGTTTTATTTAAAATTTCATCTTTTTAAATATTCTATTGGATTTATTGTAGTTTAATTTATAGGTGCACTTATATTTATAATTTGATTATTATATAAGTGTAAGTATATCTATAAATAGTTTTTTTAAATTTTTAATATAAAAATAAGAAGTATTCACTTACTATTAAAAAAATAAGTAAAATAAATTAGAATTTTTATCAATATATTAAAAATATGTATCATAAATAAATTCTAAAAATAATAATATATTCTTATATTACTAATATAAATATATATACAACTAAAATATGGATATAGAATTAAAATTAAATAACTATTGTCAGATTAGAAAAGACTAGAAAATCTTAAATCAAGATAGAATGTAAGAAATGCATTGATAAGAATAAGAAATGCCTCATTCTTGCATCCATATATATACTACCTATTAAAGAACTACTTGATAATGTCATGTAGGTTATATGCCACATGTCTAATTTATAGAGCAACTTTTTAATATGTAGGTCATATAGCCAACTTGTAATAGAAGAAGTTAAATATTCAACATGCTATTAAGTTATCAATTTATCGATCACTTTTAAACCTCTGTAATGTCTATAGAGCTTTTAAGAAGCTCTCTAATAAGATGTCAACATTTGAACCTACTTCTACTTACTTCTCTTTAATTCTATTTATCTAAATAAATATATTAATAAATATGACTATTTATTATAAGTAATAATAGATGTAACAAAATAGTAGAGATAGAAAAGAGACTTCTAATAGAGAATAGTAAGAAATTTTCTTATCAACCATACAGTTTTGCACTCAAATAGGCTAGTTTGCAAGTACATAAGTAATAAGAAAAAGTTGTTGTTGTTGTTGTTGTTGTTGTTGTTTTTTTTTTTTTTTTTTTTTTTTTTTTTGTAAAAGAAGACTTGTGTACAATTCAAATTCAATAAAAGTTTCAGCATTAGACTTGTGATGTTTAAAAAAAATGCAATTTTTAAAATTAAAAATATATTAATAAAATTTGCTTTGATAGTAAATCCTTGTCTTGTTAATAAACGAATGATATATCATCTCATCAAATATGGTAGTAGTTTTATTATAATATAAATTTGTATATATTTTTTAGATATAGTTTTATTTAAAAAATAAAAAAGCATAAATTAATATTATTATATGTATATTTTTAAAGATTAATTCTATTATATTATATAAGATTATAATTTAGTTCCTTACATTATCATATTCCAATATAACAATGTCTTACATCTTTTAACAAAATTTATGCTAAAGTAGTCTAAATTGCAATCTTTTGAAGTTTTTAGTTAGATAATTTAGCTTCTAAATTTGGATCTAATTAAGTACTTAAATTTAAAGACTTATTTAAAATGTTACTTGAATCATTTTAACAAAGCTCTAAAATAATGATGCAATTATAAGAATGGGTGGTTGAAGTATTCTATAAAATTATTATTTTAGAGTATAAGAGCTTTTATAGAATCATAATTGAAAATGTTATAAGAATTTTAAAAGCTAAAAAATATTATTAGACCAAATCTAAAATTTTAATACTCTTTAATATATAAAACTATATTTTTGGATTAATTTTTTTAATGACCATATAATTTCTTATATTAATGCTTTTCCTTCAATATTTTGCAAGCATATATTAAACTTTGTTTTTTTTGCTTTTCAATTTTTACTTGTAAAATTATAATTTTTAAGCATTATGTCTTGAATTTGATGATGTTATCAAGGACAAGAATTCAATGAAGGCAAATAAATAAGAAAGATTTTTTTAAAAAAAAGTTAAAAAAATAGAAATAAGAAAGTATGTATATTCAAAAGAAACTAGAATGGCTATTGCCAAAAGATAAAAAAACTAGAGATCTTTGAAATTAGATTAGAAACAAGAAAGGAATTGACAAAAGTGAAGAAGGCTTCATTCTTGCTTCTACATATAATATCTAATTAGAAACTACATAACAATGTTCTATAGGACCTCTAACACATATGCAATTTTTAAGACATATATTTTAGCTTGCAAGACAAGTTTTCTATATGTATATCATATAGTTAGCTTATACCATAAGCTACAAATACATGCAACATATGATTAACTTGTTGGCCAAGTATTCATCCTATTAATCATCTATCAATACATATAAAGATGAAATTACAAGGGAAATTGGAGTTGCTTCTTGAAGACACAGAAGAAGATGAAGGATTGACAACAAAGTAGAAAAATGTTGAAAGTGCGGTGGGTTTCCTTGCAAAAAGACAAAGGAGGAAGGATAGGAGTAATATTCCAAAAGCAGTACAAGCACCTAAAATTCCAGTACATACAACACGACCAACGATACCTGCTGTTCAACCTTCAACATCTTTATCAAAGAAAGGAGATATGGAGATGAAAGAAATTATACGAGGAATGCAAGATCTTCAAATCAAATTGGTAAGACTTGAAGAAAATACTTCTATAAATAATTTGAAGAATGTTTCAAAACAAGGGTATGTACAAAGTTGTATTTAGTGTGATGATGCTTTGCATACTAGGAAGGATTGCCATGAATTCAATAACATGATATGGCAAGAAGTTATTTGCTGGAAAGATGGAAAGATAGCATTAAAAGATACGGAGGTTCTCCTTCAAACCAATTTTAGTAAGGGAGGTATAAGAGCATTGATTCAAGATAACTTAAAAGTGCATGAAACATCAGCACGTGAGAATGCAAGTTATGGTGCTAGAGTAGATGATGACTTTGGAAAAAATATTGAAACTAGTGGATTTTGGGTTTCTGTCATTTCTACTATGAAAGAAGAAAAAATGCCTTGGAATGCATTATTGATGATTGCAGCTACAATACGAGGTGCAACAGGGTGGGAAGATCCTGTTGAGTCTCTTTTAGTTCATGTATATATTGCTAAGAGCCAACACAAAGCCTTGATGGAAGAAAAGAGACGAAGAAATTTTGATGATACGAGAGAAGAAAGTTCTTCTAAGAGGCGATCTCGAGGAGACAAGGCTCGAGAAGGAGCTTCACAAGAATTGCCTGTAAATGACTCTTCAGCATCATTAGAAGAAAAAAACAAAGGAGACAAAAGATAAGGATAAATCAATTGCTTATAAGCTACTTTCTGACATTGAAGCAACAACAGATTTAAAAGGGGTATTGGAAGAACGTATATTAAATGCTAAGGTGGAATTCACATTGAAAGAAATTTTGAGAATTGCAAAGAAGGAATTTCATGATATTATCATTGACAGCATTAAACAAAAGAGACAACTAATGGGCAAAGCTGAAATGAGTCATGCTATTGACGCAAGAATATATAAAGATGACAAAGAGGTTGATAATAGTTACAAGCATTCAATAAAGAAAAAGAATGGGTATAATCAACAAGTATATTTTGAAGATTATAGTGATAAGGATATGGAAGCTTCAAGCCATTATACTCGAAAGCATTGGGCAAAGGCAACTACTGAAGTATTAGTGAAGGTAGGAGATATAGAAGAACCAATTGTTGCTTTGGTTGATCATGGTTCTGAAATCAATCTTATGTCTAAGGATCTTTATAAGAGGCAAAAATGGCCAATTGATATGGAACATGGATGGATAATATGAGCAGCTAATAACACACGGGGTGAATTATACAGAGCTTGTCTAGATATCAAAGTTTGAATCGGAGATGTTGCAACAGAACAACATTTCTTTGTTCAAGATACGTCTTATTCGTTGATTTTAAGACAACCTTATATTACGGCAACATGGATGGAAATAAAAGTACTTGACGATGGTTCTGATTATACAAAGGTACGTAGTGAAGATGGGAGGAAAGCTATATAATTTCTAACAGTACCTCCTAATCATGAGCAAAATCGAGATAGGTTGCGGAAGAAACCTTTGTCAAGGATTGTTGGAGAATTTAAGGATTTTGAAGAAGTACCACTATAAAGCGGGATTGTGGAGGTACGAAAGAGAAAGTACTCTCGCGAGATGTAGGTGCCTTTTATGCTAGTTTTATTGGTATTTTAGACATTGGAAATATTATGTATAAGCGGGTTGATGAACTTAAAAGAAAAGAAAAAAAAGAATTATATAGTATTGAAAGGAAATTATGCAAGTTAGGGACAGTAGAAGATGATGAGAGGATTTTCGGTGTTTATGAAGAAAATGGATTGGAGGATTCTTTGGAATTAATTACGTCTATTGAATCAGGGGATAATGACAAGATTGTGGAAATTCATTCCAAGAAGGTTTATACTTTATTGGAATCTTTTCAAGCACCAAAAGTTATTATAGAGACAAAATATAAAACAGTAGATAAAAAGATAAAATCTCTTATCGGACCTTTACCAGAAGATTTTAGAGAACAAATAGAAGAAGCATCAAAAGAAGAGAGTTTAAGAAATCTGAAGAATATTGGACATCGGTTTACAAAGGAGATTTTTGAAGAATTGAAGATTGGATGTGATGGTTCTTTATTTCCAGCAGAAATCGAATATTTTAAAAAAATACTTGCTAAACGAGGTAAATCATTTACCTTTGAATCTTGGAAAATAAGATGTGTAGATCCTAATGTTGTTGCTCCTATGGTTATCTTTACAGTACCTCATGTGCCTTAGAACTTAAGGCCAATTCCAGTACCAAGGGCACATTTACCTAAATTAGTAGAATTACTGAAAGAAAAGATAAGAATGAAGATTCTGGAGCCTGCTTTTGCTCCATATTCTAGTCGCTAGTTTACGGTGCCTAAGAAAAATAGATCGTTATATTTTATTCAAGATATGCAGCCAATGAATGCCATAACTATAAGAAATGCAAGTATAGGACCTTTAGTAGATGAGTTTGTAAAAGCGTTTATAGGAAGGGCAATTTATTCAATGGGTGATTTATATTCAGATTATGATCAATTACAACTTGTGCATGGAAGTAGAGATCTAACAACAATGAGAACGCTACTTGGATTGCTTAAAATGTGTACTCTCCCACAAGGTGCTACTAACTCAGTTGCTCATATGATGAACAAGATGAACAAAGTACTTAGAGACTTCATCCCTGAGAAAACTATACCTTTTTTGGATGATATTCCTATCAAAGGATGTAAAGATGGAGAAAAAGACAAAACTTTAGATGAGGGAGGGTGTCGCAAATATGTTGTTGATCATATACAAGATTGTAAAAAGATTTTAACTCGACTTGAGGAAGTTCATCTTACACTGTCAGGAACAAAATCTATATTTGGAGTATAAAAAGTTCTTATTGTTGGACATTTATATGGGTCTTATGGGAGAAAGCCAGATCCAAGCAAAGTTGATACAATTGGAAGGATGAAAGATTCATATCACTCTTTAACAAAGATACGCAGGTTTTTAGGGACTTAAGTATTTTATCGTATATGGATTCTTCATATAGCAGAGCCATTGTATGAATTACTACGTAAGGATTATTAATTTAAATGGGAACAAAAGCATACTGAAGCAATGCAAAAACTAAAGGTGTTATTGATGACACCTCCAATTTTAAGAAGAATTGTTTATGTCTATAATAGGCAGGTAATTCTTACTGTGGATACTAGTCCTATTGCTATTGGGTAGGTTGTGGGTCAAGATAATTCAAGTGAAAATAGATTTGCAATTCGATTTGGAGCTAAAGTTTTAAGTACTCATCAATGTACATATTCATAAGTCAAAAGGGAACTTTGGAGAGTTGTTTTGGCTATGAAAGTTGAAAAAGATTATGTGATTGGGGCACAAGTAGTAATTGAAACAGATTGCTTATCATTGCTTGGAATGGCCCCTAATTGTTCGACGCCAGATATTACAATGTTAAGATAGATTGCTTATATTAAGTCACTAAATCCAAAATTTAGACATGTTGCTGGAAAAGATAATTTGGTAGCAGACATGATATCTTGAGCAAGATATGAAAGAGAAGATGAAATGGTTGAAGACATTGACGACGTTGGATTGAAATTCTATTCAGTATCAAATCTTAATCGAGAAGACAAGTTATTTCTTGAAGAATTTTATGAAGGAGAATTATTAGATATTGGTCATTACTTAAATACCTTGACTAAGCAAAGAAATTGGTATGTAGAAAAATTCAAATAAATAAGAAAGAAAGTATATGGATTTTTGTTTCGAGAAGGATTCTTATAGAAGAGATCGAAGAAAAGAATTGAGATGCCACAAAGAGTGATAGGCAGTAAGGAAGAAAAATAAAAATTATTAAAAGAGTTTCATGATAGTTTATGGATAAGGCATAGAGGAATTTGGCTACTTTTGCTAAGCTCAAGGAACGATATTGGTGGAAAAATATGTATCGAGATGTGCTCTTATTTGTAGAGTCGTGTAAAATTTGTCAAGCATATTCTAATATACGACATTGAGATGGTCTTCATCCTACATATCTTCTAGCTATTCATTTTAAATAGGTTGTTGATTTGGTTATTATGCCAATCGGATTATGGTAAATGAGATATTTGGTCTTAGCTCGTGAAGATTTATGAAATCAAGTAGAAGGAAGAGCATTGAGAACAAAGTATATCGAGGGAATTTGTAGGTTTTTGCTTGAAGATGTTATTTGCCGCTATGGATGTGTAGGAAAAATCACTGCAGATCGTACAGAATTAAATGCACAAAAAGCTTGTGAATTCTTTGAAAGATGTGGAATTAAACTATCATTGACTATTGCTTATAATCCGGAAGGAAATGTAAAAAGTGAACATGTGCACCTACCGATTGTGAAAGCATTAGTTAAAGCTTGTAATGGGAAGGTTAGAGAATGGCCACGACTTTTGTCATTTGCATTATGGGCTGATCAAATAACTCATAGCTTAGTAACGGGATATATGCCTATTGAACTTATGACAGGTCAAAAATCAATTATGTCGATTGAGAAAAAGGTACTTACTTGGAGTGTACTACCATAGGAAGATGGATTGACAAGAGAAGAACTTCTAGCTATTAGAATTCAACAATTAGAGCAAAGATCGGAAGATGTGCAGATAGCATTGGAAAAGTTAAAAAGAGTAAGGTTATTAAACAAGACGCGATTTGATAAACAACATTGATTGAAGCCTAAAGCAATTGAAGAAGGTGATTGGATTTTGGTCTATGATAGTAGCTTGGACAATCAACACAGTACTTTAAGAAAGTTTTCTAAGCGATGGTTTGGACTGTATGTGGTAACAGGTGTTCATGATAATGCAACTTACTCATTGCAGGAGTTAGATGGAACGAGGTTAAAAATATCAATTATAGGGAAGCAAGTAAAAATATTTAAACAAAGATACTCAAAAATAAATAAAGAAGACCATAGTGAAGACATAGATGTTTTTCAGGGAAGAAATGAAATTGATCTGGATAGTAAAGATGATGAAGATGGATTGGACAAAGACTTGGAGAATATATTATGAGTCGAACAACAACTAGGTTAATTGGTGCATACCAAAAGATGCACAGATTCAGGGGAGGAGTGGATGTCGTATTGTAACACGACTATATGGTAAAAATACAAAGAAAGAAGATTTTTAGTAACATTTAGTCATCTTAAATGTTAGTAGTAGCGGCCAATTTTAGTCCCAATATTCAAGGGCCAGTTACTGTCATTCCATCGTAGTCAGTCAGGGCATACTTATCAATAATGAAATACTTCATTTAATTCCAATAACAAGAATCAGCAGAAGGGGAAAGGACTAATTCAACGTTGAGTGACCTAGATATAAAAGACCAATCTGACCCAATTACGGAGACGTCTAATCCAGGTTCTATTATGGCCTCCTATTCAATATGAGACCTGACTCGATTGGCAACCCAATGAGGTCCCAATACGGAGACTTCAGCTCGATTGTAAGCTGTTTCGTCGACTGGACCAATTCGGAAAGTCTAAGGTATGAGGATATTAGACCGCATGGGGGGGTAAGCTGTTCCATCGACTAGACCAATTTGAGAAGTCTAAGGTAGGAAGATTGGACCACATGGAGAGAAAAAGATCCATCAGCTGGACTAATTGAAAAGAAACAGACAGATAGATGGATTTAGGAAGAAGACTGAGGCAGAAGAATAGAGGGGCAGATTTGCAGAGGGATTTTGGAGGGAGAGAGGATTTCGTGTCGTTTGGAATCAATATTGGATTTTGAGGGATTTTCAAAGCGAGTGATGTTCTCTGTGATTTTAGATCTTTGAGAAATAAAATTGATTTATAAATTTTTTGGATTTTATGATTTTTGTAGCATTTTTATAGATAAAAATTTAGAAACTTATTAGTATGCTTGTTGTGAATGTCTACAAGAGGTTTGAGATCAATCGAATAGTTAGATCGATACATATGAAGGTTTTGTGAGCTAAGGTCTCGAGATTTAGGATTTTGAGGATCAGTAAGGTTTTCTTAGATATCAAGCAATCTGCCAATTGAATTGAAGAGATTTTTGGTTTTATGAGTAGAAGACTTAATTTTCTATATGCAAGTAAAATTTGGAAGCAATCAAACGATGAAAAAAAGAGATATCGGTGTTGGAAGTTTGGCATCAAATTGGAGAAGGAGAGGTCGGCCGACATTTGAGCAAAATTTTGAGGTCATGAACTAATTGGACTTTTTGTTGCAATTTTCTTTTACTTTCCACATTCAGGTGTCTAGTGCATTCTCAAGCAAGACTTCACATAATACGACACTGCCCATTAGAGAGATTGCAATAGGAGCAGATGAGTCAAGCGATTTCAGTCCCCGAAGATTTTTCAAGGGAGGTATGTCACCCTTTAAGAGGAGCCAAGGTTGGCGGACTACTGAAGCACTTTCACCAAAACTCACGGAATGATTGCACTTTATAGTGAGGCGGTTATGATTATATCGATACTCCACATATACATCCAAACAATTATTATATGCAACGATAGGAGCACTGGAAGCGATGGTGTTCAATTGAGCAACTTACGTAGCTACTCGTATTTATGCGGAGATAGGAGCTAAGTAGAAATTAGAGAAGTTTACATATTTTCTTTATTCCGACTATGTATCTGCTGTTATTATGTACACATTGCGTCAAATATTGCCAGTCAAGGAAAGCCCTATATCAATGCCAGTGCCTCTGTAGAGAGAACAGAATTCAATGGCACAAAATGTCAACGCAGTAGATATAATATACAAAATTGAGAAGTCATCTCGTGTAGTGGCACAAAGGATCGTTCCAGCTATTAAATTGGAGTGGATTCTAATTTATTTTATAATGGAAGAGGAGAATGAAGCTCCACTTACAATAGATATCAATTAATTGGCATTTTGATGGGATCGATTGTCCGAAGGATTAACTCTTAAAAATACTTTATTGAAGCATATTTCACAAATACATTATATGGTACGAGCATTGGATGTAGAAGATAGTAACAAATGAGAAATAGAGGTGAGCAAGAAGATCATATCAAAGCAAAACTAAAAAAATTACAGAGAAAGAATGAATCTTCTAAGAAAATGTAGAATCCAAGTTGACTTTGGAGAGGGGATTTTTAAAGAAATAAGAAGCTTGGATGCAAGAAAAAGAACATGTATTATGGATTGTAGAAGGACAATGGGATGAATTGATCTAGACTCACAAGATATGAGATTTGGAATGGAAGAAACTCAAATGCCAGTTACAAGTGGAACGAGAAAAGATTGAGATATTAGTGAAAGAAAAAGCGGCCTTGAGTGACCAATCTAGATGCTAAACGGAGAAGTTGAGGTCTGAAATTGAAGTTTTACAAGCTGAGGTGGCAAAATTGATAAAAGAGTTAACCATGAGAAGTCAGTCATAAGCGTCAACTGAAGATGTTCCAAAATGGATGAGTGAAAAGCAGCATCAGTTGGAACTCTGTGATGCCCAGATCTTGAAACTAGAGGCTTAAGTCCATGAATTGGGAGAATATAATGAAGATCTCTCAAACCAGTTGAGGAAGGAGTCAATGGATGGATTGGAAGAAGATGAAGATTTAAATTTAGAACCAAAATCGGTGGAACCAACAATGATTAATGCAATAAGTGTTCAATCGGGTGGGCCAAAGGAAATAGTAACTTTGTAGAGTTTTGTTAAGTAGTTTTTAAATAAGTAACAATTGTATGTTTGCGAGGACGCTGCATAGATAGGAGTGAAATTATGTAGAATATATATTAATTTGTTTCTGTAAGATATTGATAAAATAAACTAATAGTCCATAGAATAGTCAATTCAAAAAGACAGATGGTTAACTTAATTATTAAAAGTAATTAATTATAGGATTGCGGTTAGAATCTAGGAATAAAGAGTATATATATAAGAATTGTAGAAGTTAGTCTAAGGGCCACACTGTGATAGTCATGAGTCGGGGTAAGTTTGGTGCTACTTCTTTGTTTCTTTGTTGTTGAAGAATAATGATAGTTTCTGAATACTGTGAAGTAAATCTGTGGAATAAATCAGAGATTGATTTATGAGTTATTGATTATATAATTGAAATACTGTGTAGTTGAATTATTGTGAGAAGATATTGGGAGTTTGTTATCACATTCTGTAGAAGTTTGTTAATGGAGGGAAGATTATGATTATTGTTTATTGACAGTTGCGTGTGTTTTGACAGAAAAAGTCTATGATTACAGAAATTGTGTGAAGACAAATTGTTTGGAATAGAAATCTGGTATTTTTGTTGTTGGATGGAATTTATGTATTTGGAACAATCTTTTAAGACAGTGCGAGAATTAGACTTTGTTATTATCAATGATTGCAGAATACTATTAGGAAGTGGAAAGCATTGTAGTATTCTTTGGTATTTTCAGTGATTTAGAATATAGTTAATTGTGTGACCTTAATAACTAGAGCTCATGTATTTAGTCTTTCCCTGTGTTTGAATCTCCCTATATAAGTTTATTTTGAAAGGAATTTATAGAATAAGTAAAACGACAATTATAATGTCCATGTACTAAATTTATTACTATTTATAATTTAATAAATAGTAATAAATAAGAATTGATAAAAAAAAATTATGTAAAAAATATTTTAAGCAACATTGAAGAAACTTTTGAGATGCATTTTAGATTCAATAGATTTCTTTAAATATAAAAAATATGGCAAAACTGTGTTTTATACTAACATGGATTTTCTTTTTTTGTAAATTTTTTATTCATTATTTTCACATTTATGTAACATCGTTTAGAACTGTATAAGTTTTTTTTGCCATAGAATTGTCTTACAGAATAAAAATATCAATATTGATATCTAGCATTCCTGTTCTTTTTTCTTTTTTCTTTTAGACATGTAGAGGGTCAAGCATATAGATGTGAATCAAGTCCAACAAATTTGCAACCTGAAATGGTATTTTGAACAGGTTTTCTCTGTGACCAAATCAGCAACCTGCATTTTGAAACCTAATATTGGGATTGAAACAAGTATGAACAGGTTTACTCGTTGTCTTATTAATTGAGTTAAATCCGCAGCTGCTGATTGTTATGTAAGTAGCACTTCAGGTGTTGATCACAACTTTGTTACTTGTTATAAATTGTATAGATGAATTCAAGGAAGACATGAGAATGATGTTTGATGTTGGACGAGTTCAATACATTTTTATGTAGGTTTGAAACTTGCATCTAATTTTTTGAATTTTCAGTTTTCTTTTTGATGTTTTGTTCAATTTTTTTGTGTTTCTTTACTTTGTTACCTTAGATGGATAAAGTGATATTAAAGATATATTAAAAATTCTATTTCAGAATTTAAATCAAATGTTCTTTATAAATATATGTAAAAAAATTATTTTATGATTATTAAATATTGACTATCCAATTACATAATACAATAAATATTAGTAAATAATTTGTCTTTAAAAAAAAGATGTTAAATTAATCCTAATATTTACTAAATCGACCTACCTATCATAACCATCTTTGAAAATAGATCATATTCAGATCCAAAACTCCTTGTCCTACATCTTTGTTCTTCTCATCCCTCATCTCCATTCTTCTTGTCTCCTTGTTTCAACTCCCCTATCCATCCATTTTCTCCTTGTCTTGACCTCCTTATCCTCTTCCCCCCAAATTTGATCTCTTTAATGTTATTGATCCCAAAGATAAGGTTTCTAAATGCTAGTTTGATTAAGTCTATCAACTTTATTACATGCCAATACTCTTAGAAATAACAAAATTATCTAATTATATAAATTTCATAAAATCAAATTTCCAGCAAAATGAAGGATGATGTTAATTTCACTTTTTTTATTAGTGCTCTATTTGATTAACAATGAATACTTAAGTATACTTTAAAAATAATAGAAAAATCTTAGAACATTCCACTATTAGTTGAAAAACTTCATGACTGGAAACACAACACTATTACAAGCATAATTTTAAAAAACAAAACAACCATAGTTAATTCTTTATAAGACAAACTTTTGTGATAGATTCAATTATGTTTAAGAAACTAAAATAGAAAGTAGTTATAATATTAATAATAATGATAATATCAAAAAAAATCTCATTTAATCAAATATAATCTTTTAAAAAATAGCAGCCACAAGTGGACAATATTTCCAATAAGCTTAACCAAATATCTTTTTTTGAATTGTTGGAGCTTTATAAAACTTTAATTTTAATTTCATTGAATAATAGTTATCTACAATTGTAAGTAGGTTCACACTTTATTTATTTATTTATTCATAGATCTAAAGGATTATTTGTGCCTCCCTCCTCTCTCCTCCCTTCCCTTTCAAGAACAAGGACAAGAAGAAATGGAATTGTGACGATGAGATGAGGACAAGGGCTAGGAATGGGGACTAGTAATAGAGACTAACAACAGGGACTAGGAATAGGAATTGAGAACAAGGATAAGGGCTAAGAATTGAAATAAGGGCGAGAGAGGGAGAGAGATCAAGACATAGAGACATAAGGGTCAATACAAGAATGGAAACAAGGACTAAAAATGAGTCATTGGAAATTCTAGATTTAGGTATGATCTATGTCCAAATATTTCTTAATAATGGTTAAGATAGTTGGGTTGATTTAGTAAATGTTTGGGTCAACAAAACACTCTTCTTAAAAAAATTCCAAACTATCATTAATTTTAAAATATTAAAAAAAATCTCATTATGTTTAATAAAAATTATTTTTAATACCAAAGTATTGTTTAATGGTGCCATGGAAGTCTTACAAATCACATAAAAAGCAAAGATTCTATGTAGAATAGTAGTAAAACATTGTTAACATATATCTTGAATCTAATTGTGATATTTTTACAAGAAATAATTTTTTAATAG
The DNA here is from genome assembly GCF_059467195.1 of Physcomitrium patens. NCBI lineage: Eukaryota > Viridiplantae > Streptophyta > Bryopsida > Funariales > Funariaceae > Physcomitrium > Physcomitrium patens. Next base: position 7,738,349 of record NC_143416.1, on the reverse strand, counting down.
TTTTTTTTAATTTTATGTTTATATTACTAATATGAATTTTGCAATAAAAGTTTTTATATTATATTATGATCAATCATGAATATTTAAAAAAATTAATATAATCATTTCAAGAATTATTTAAAATATCTTTATATTTATGATTATTATATATGAAATAAATATCTACAAATTACATTAAATAACTATTAAGATGTACTGATTTTAGACTTTGTAGTATATATGAATATAATATTAAAATATAATATTTTTATTCTTATTAAAAACTTTAAGTTCATCCAAATTATATGCATGTTTTAAATTTATTATAAATATAAGTAATAAAAATTGTAATAATTGGTAGCTTTAGAAATTATGCTTTAATTCTAATTGTACATAAATATTTATATATTATGTAATTATACTTGTATTTATACTTATATTGAGGGCCACCATTTTGCTTTAGGAGTAACATGATAATGATAAAGCAAGTTATTATTATATAATGATGTGCCTTACAATAATGAATTACGAGGCAAACAAACTTATTAATAAGAATCATATAAAGATAAATATTCTAATAGTACAAAATCATGATTATAATAATTAGTATTATAAAAATAAAAGTATAAAATATAAACATAAAAAAATACATAATTTTCTATAAATATATAAAATAAAAATTACAACAAAAAAAGAATATAATATAGTATAAAAATCAAATAATTTGGATTTGAAGGAAATCAATAAAGATTCAATTTCTAGAGCAATATTTTGAGTAGAAGCATAGATATTAGACAAAGTTCTACTACTAGGAACTTAGCTTCTTCTAAGGTTGATGCTACACTATAGACATAGATGAAAGGAGAAGAAGTACCTCCATAGGGCAACTAAGTATTGTGTTAGGAGATTGCATTTCTTTCTATAAACTTCATATTCTAAATCTTAAGTAATTTTTAGTCTTGTTATGTATAAAACATTGATTGATTGTATAGATCTTTTTGTTATTATTGTTATTATTATTATTATTATTATTATTATTTTAATAAATACATTAGTGTATAATTCATTGTATATAAGAATTGTACACAATATATTAAAGGTGTGATTTTACTATAAATTAGGTTTAAGTAGAATTTATAAAAGAAATATACAATGGTGTACAATAGTAATAAAATATACAATGAATATGATAGTAATAGAAAATAAAAAATAGAATATGGAACTTACCATCATTGTTTGAGCCACTTTGTTTACAATGTTTCATTGTTCATAGAGGTTGTTATGGTTCTACCAATTGATGACAACATTAATTAATTTGTAAAGTTTAAACTTGTCCCTGGCATTGTTAATATTTCGTATTGCATATGAGTTTGAGATGTTTTCGATTTGTGTTAGAGGACGTCCATCTTATATCTTTGTTTTAGCATTTAAGAATGAAAGCACCGAAACACCAGTCCAAGTTGGTTTCTTGCATCTTTACTTTCAAATTTTGCATCCAAGGATTGATCTTTGCTCAGACTACAAAAGGTTATTACTCACCAACTAATCCGCACTAAGGAAAAACTTCGACTGCTACTTAAATGACCAAGGTCCGATCAGTGTGGACACCTCGCGACCATCCACAGTAATTCAACTTCCCATTTCCACACAGAAAGGAGGTAGAAGGAACTAGGTTTTCAAAGATAGGGATAATCCAAAATACCGTGAGCCAAATTCATACATATCATCCAACCATAGAATAACTTCTTTTTTCCATACAGAATTCGACAAAAACAGGAGAATGAGGATAAAACAGAACAGACTTAAGAACACACCATGACCACTTAAATGTCGGCATTCCAGCCCTTTCACTTCATAAACTAGGTAAGATGGCGCTGCAGAAAAAGATCACAACCAAGCAATCTAAACACATGGATATCGCTGTGGACACAATTCCATCCATCTCAACCCCAGATTAGAAAGCTCGTCCTGGTTAAGTACTGCCCAAGAAACTCTCAGGGAGATCCTGACACCGTATTAAAGGTAACGTAAACCAGGCCCTTCAAACTCACTTTTAGCACGTAAATGAATCGCATGGAGACACAATGTCGGACCGTTGAGATGTACCATACAAACATTTATCTCAGAAATCCTTGACACATCGAACGAAATTAGCGGCAATATATACCGCGGTCGATTTGAGGAGGAATCGGTTTGATCTCTGTGCCGAGCTCTTGTTCGATTCGGTACCTAATCCAGATTAATGTCAATCAGTATGCATATAGCTTGTACCTCATCTCTCTGATGAAAAATATACTAGTACGAGGTGATAAAATTTACATTGAGTTCTATTAGACTTCTGTGTGGACTTCTGTGCACAAGAACTCTTTCCCTTGAAGCTCAGACAGAGAATAAAAATAAGAACAAACTTGTGTCCCAACTTTTTCTCAAAACCTAGATAAAATACAATACGGGATTACTGAGGCCAGCGAGTAAGAAAAGGAACTGTTCAAATTAAGCATCAGTGCATAGTTAAGTTTTACTCACAAGTTAAACCGGTCTTCATAGGTGATAAGGTTCACCGCCAACCCGAGATGACCGAACCTCCCTGAACGGCCGACCTGTGACAAGGAGCAACAATATCTTTCAGAATCCACAACAGAATATACCATGAATAAATAAGTGACAACAAACTAATTTGATCAGAGATAGAATTGAACACGTCATCTACCAAGTTTTTAAACGACTAGGATAGAATTTATTGCAAAAATTGAGATGGACGTAGAACAAAAACAAAATGGAACTTACTCTGTGAAGATACGTCTCAGAATTTTTCGGGAAGTCAAAATTAATGACAACATTCACAGCCTGAATGTCAATTCCTCTTGTAAACAGATCTAGTCAAAGACATCATCCACACGTTTGATTTCAGCCAGACTGAAATGATCATCTGAAAATAAAGGAAACTCGTAGAGTCTATATTAGGCAAAGCAGTGAATAAGATAGACCGTGGAAGGCTGCTAAATTCAATAAAATGTAAAGTGATCTCTTCGACATGAATCATCTTTGAAATGCATAGAACAGTCTAAAAGTCATCTCAACATCAGGCTTTTCTAGGCTTCTCACATATGGTTTTGACTAGTAGTAATATGTAATAAAGATAGGGAGAGCGCTGTTACCTGAGGAGACGAGATTTCGGCAAGCTCCATTCCTGAAATCGTGAAAAACTCTGTTACGATGTGACTGTAACATCTTCGCATGGATGTAGAAACAAGAATATCCAAGTTCAGTGATCTTCTTGGCCAGTAATTCCACTCGGTTCACTGAATTGCAGAAGATGATCGACTGATTAATTTGCAACTGCAAATCAACACAAAGCGCAGACTGGTTACAATTCCAAACATGTTCCAAGTGCACTGATCAAACTTGATCAAGAACACGCAATTTGAGAAATCGATAATATATCAACGAATTCCATGACCCCCGAACATACTGCGGGAACCTAAGATGTTCATGTTCCATAAAAAGCACTCTCCAGCCGTTAACACACTATTTTGAAATAACGGTTAAGACCCAAAGGATAGTTAGGCCCTGCAGATAATCCGTCTGGTATAGATCAAATAAGTAAGGCCCCATAAACTACATTCTAGCTAAATTTGGCTACACGAACCACGCAGCCAAGCTGTGTCAAAGATAAAAGTTCCATGAAGTACCTTGGAAAACAAAGTGTTCAGACAGTGGACTTTCTGCCTTTCTTCCACAAACGCATAGTACTGGGTGATACCCTTCAAGGTCAGCTCATCCATGAGATTGATTACGTACGGTTTCCGCAAGAATCTGTCTTTGAATGACTTAACTGTGACTGGAAATGTAGCAGAATATAACAAAATTTGGCGGTTCTCAGGCAGGAAACCGATCAACTGCTCCACAAGAGGCTGGAACTCTGGCGAGAGAAGTTTGTCAGCCTGCACAAGAAATACATCTAAATAAAAAAAATTTAAAGCGCAAATTTGACACCTGTAATTTACATCAGCTTACATGAGCCTCATTCAAAATATATATTAAAACCGGCATCGTTTGAGAAATACAAACACCACGAATATCACACTAAGAAAATGAACATATCCTCCAGAGTTTGATGTCGTGCTGCAGGAAATCATTCTCGCATCGATGTGGAAGTACCCTGAGGAACAAACTGACCATAACTTCCACTTCAACAGTAGATTCTAGCGTTGAAAGTTGAAAGGGAATGTGCTTGTCAAGGTTGTAAAGAGAAAAAGTTGGAGCTCAACTTACTTCGTCCATCACCAACATAGTACATTCTTTGAGGTTGCAGACTCCCTTGTTGGCAAGATCTAGGACACGGCCAGGTGTACCTACCAACAGATGAACTGGCTGATACAGGCGCATGATGTCATCACGAAGACTTGTACCTCCCGTGGTTACCATTATTTGTATGTTCAAATGTTTAGCCAGCTCTTTGCACACTTGAGAAGTTTGCAAAGCGAGCTCCCTTGTCGGTACTAAAAGCAAAACTGTAAGCAGAACCAAATTGATGTATAAGATGAGTAAAAAGAATGTGACTTCCACAAACGAGTTTTGTCTACTACCCCACTTTAATAAAAAAATAATTAAAAGGAGCGTTTAAAAGTCCAACAAAGTATACTACAAGTCTTTCAACAAAAATACAATCGTAACTTGAAGCTGATTCTGAGACCGCATTATTGCATTGAACACAACTCAACCTTATGCTGGAGACAGAAATTCGTTGTGAGGAGGATGTGAGTTACAGAAGAGTACGGCACCTTGAACTGCATTCTTATTCTGGTCAATTTTCTCAATTGCAGGAATGCAAAAAGCTGCAGTTTTCCCTGTGCCATTCTTTGCTCGTGCAAGAATATCACTTCCTGTCAAAGCAATCGGTATACTTTCTTCTTGAATAGGAGAAGGTCGTTCAAATCCCTTCTCATAGATACCCATCAAAAGCTCACGCTTGAGGAAGTAGTCCTCAAATTCATTACCCTTCGTGGCAGTTACATCCTGCAACGACGAAGTTCTATCAGCGATGTAGAATGAAATTCAAGAGAACAACTGCCTGGAATCATTGATCATATCATAACAAGATTCATGCCTCGCTGTATTTTGACAAAGTCAAATCTGAATTCACCAGCACATTATACTCGCAGAATATATCTTGATTTTGAACATATAACCCTTTGCATTCCAGTCTAATATTTTTGTCCATACTAGGGAGCATATAAGGATATATCAGAATTCGAAGAACTTCATGTTATTCCCACCTCGGTCTTGTATCGAGCATCTGGAGGTGGTAGCTTGAGTTGTGCTTTCCAGTCTTGCGAACTAAAACACATAAGTCCAGATAATCAGAATTAGGAGACTTTACATGGGACAATAGCGAGCTGCAGTTATAACAACTACTAATAGTGCCTCCACATAGGAATAAGTCGCAAGAAAGAGCTGGTACAAAAGCCATTTACAGCAAAGCAAAGTCCAGGAACAAAAAAAAAAAATCTACGCGCATTAAAATCGGTTACCACAGAATGGGCCAACGCATTTATGAGTTTCAATTAAGGACGGCTGGCTCTTGTTGAGTTTTGGACCATGTAAGTGGAATGTACATATGCGTTGTAGATGTGAAATGTATGCAGGATGTAAACATGCGTGCTCGAACAAGATTAGCTATCAAAGCTTATTATTCAGTCGCTTAAACGTTAACCTAACGAACAAAGAACCTCGCGATGGCATGCGCAGAACCGCATGCCTAAGAAAAGAAACCTAAGACCTCATCTCAATCCACTCAACTCCCGTCAGCTCCAACCCTAAACCATCCACAAAAAACGGAAATGACCTATAATCAACAAATTGATCAGATGACGCCGTACTTGTTGTTGTTGACGCTGCTGTTGTTGTTGCTGCTGAGGATATTGCCGCTGTTACTGCTGTTATGCCTAGAAACATTTGACGATGAGGAGGCTTTGGGAGCTGTCGGAGCAGGCCCGGCCCTAGAAGTGGCCATCATGGCCCCCCTGCTTCTCTATCTGATCTGAACCTCGCGAGTTTCCCCTTGTGGGAAGCCACCTTCCTCCGCCGTCCCTCTACCCCCCGCTACTTTCTCGTCCTACCACTGCGACCCTAAAGCTAAACGCGGACTGGCTCTCAAGCTATGCCCTCCAAACACACAGCAACAACGCAACGCAACGCAACGCAATGGAAAGAAGATTCTGTGAAGGCAGAAGTTCCAAAGCACGAAGCCCTCGCTCCAGCCTCCCCCCTCCCTTGCTCCAGCAACCCCCCTTCTCTGTCTCCCTCCCTCGCCCTCCCTCCGTCCCTCTCTCGCTCCCTGCCTGCTTGCCTGCCTTCCTGCCCCCCCCCCCCCCCCCCCCCCTCCTTTCCCATTCCCCTTCTCTATCTCACTCTCGCGTGGAACCCCGCACTTGACCGCGTGCGAAACCACACGGTGCACCAAACCTCTCCTCCGCAGACCTAGAGAGAGCCTGAACTCCTCCTTCTGTTGCTCCCTCCACATCTGTTGCTTGTCACGTGAAATTCATAGTACAATTCATTCATGCATATGTACACATACATTTTATTATTATATTATCTATTTACTTATTTATTAGCAATGATTACATTTTATTGTTGTAGTTGTTGTTGTTATTTTCATCATCTTTGTTGTTGCATCTAGGTTTCTTGCAACTATACTGTGTCCATCATCTATAGTTGACAATTATAAATTTTCTTTTGTAAAAAATAATCACTCCATTATTGTATTTATTTGTTTAGGATAAAAATTGAATTTTTTATTTTGAATTCCACAATGAAAACTTCATACATTATACAGTTTTATTTTTTTCATACTAAATATTTTATATTTGAAGTTATAAGAGATAACAAAAATTGGTAGTCTCAAACAAAAACAATATATATTAATTTTAAGACAACCATATAACTATGAGTAAAAAAATGTTTTAAAAATAATTTGTGATAGTCAATTTAAATTAAGAAAGTTTTTGACATATTGATTTAAATGGAAAAAAAAATAAAAAATAAAAAATAGAACCAAATCTTGGAAGATAACAAAAAAGATTTATGGAAAGAAATATTTTCTTTTGAAATTTAATATATTAATTAAAAAAAGGTAAATAAAAATTATTATTATATTATTGATAAACAATTATTATTTTGAGAACGTCCATACATCAAATAATTTTATTGAAAGAAATTCACGCCACACATACAAGAATTGTTCATTATAAGACAGCTTGAACCGAAAATAAGAGAAATATTAGTCTACTTCCACTACTACCATGCTGAGACGCACATAACTTGCAAGGATTCTCCACGACATATCCATCCATCACGATAACCACATTGGAAGCAAAGCGCATCAGTCGGGCGCCACCTTTCAATTGAAAAGTGCAGGAAGAAGGGCTGATCAGAAAGCATTGAGGAAAATAACTTGAGGGAAACAAAGAGAAGGGAGAATGGGGGGAGGAAATGAGATATTGATTAAGAAAAGCTTGTTTGTGATTTCTCCGCCACTTCTAGCAGTTGGGTACACCTCCCTTTGATTCTACAGGTAAAAAGCAACAACATGGGAATGGAGTGGCGATAGACAGATGAGCAAACAAGTGTGCTTTTACTGAGCAGAAACCGAGACACAAAGGCGTCATTTTTTTCGTTTTTCGTTTTTTGTTTTTTCTCCGCATCACCTTTGTGGACGCTGAAGGACGCTCACTGCTGTCAACAAAATGGTTTTTTGGGTGTGCGTCGTTGCTTGTTCACTCCCCTCGTCTTGAAGAGCTCCTGGACCACTCAATCAGTCCAAGCATTGGTCCTCTGATAACGCCAATCACCACTAAAAATCTTAGATGATTTTGTTGCACTTACGTTGCTTCGTCGGTCGGATTTTCCACTTTCTTTTATAATATTGAAAAATAAATAAATAAATAAAAAATAAAACACACACACACACACACACACACAGAAAACACAAAACAAAACAAAACAAAAACCTGCCTTTGGAGGTCACCTTGTCTTCTCGCCACCAAGCTCACTGCCTATAGATTCAAGCGCTGGTGAGTTGACCTTTGTTTTGCGAGCAGATTTGGGTGAGCATTTATTGAGTTCAAAGAGTTTTGTAGCCAGATTGTGGGTCAAAGTGGGTGGGAGCTGGTGGCTGGTTTCAGTTGCCTCGATGCGACGTGATTCTGTGGGTTGAAATCTGTTGCAGACGGATATATTGTGGGATTTTTCTCACAGGGTTTGAATAAGTGATTTAACACCTGAGACGTCGCAGTGTGAAGAAGATGGCAAGAGACGAGACGACAGTCAAGGCTCCACGGTTTGTTACGCACCGATTTTCTTTTCTCTCAGCGTGAGCCATTCTTTTAATGCTTGGAATTGTCACTGAAGTGCTCGAACTGGGAATCCGGAATGCAGGAAGGTGGTAGATCACGTGGTATTGCTCTGGATGAAGGACGAGGTCACAGAGAAGCAAGAGCAGCCGGCATGTGGTGAGCATATTAATAAGCGTGGCGATGCAATCAATGAGTAGATTAAGAAGCTAGACATGAAGTTGTTCAGGTGTCTGGAGCAGATCAAGAAGACTCGGCTGGGCCCTGCGCAAGAGGATGTGAAGGACAGGGCTGGTTGAGAACAGGGATACTGGACATGGGACTAGGAACGGAGATGGGAACAGGGAAAGGAGATGGAGGATGGACGTAACTACTCATAAGATGGCAATACGGGTGTGGCTTTAACAAGTAATTATATATATATATATATATATATAAATTCAAATCTTATTGCATCTGTGGTCCAACCATCAAATTCTTGCCAAATTCTTATTCAACTTAGCCACCAAACCTCAGTAGATATAATGATGCAAACATTAATATCAAAATTTATGATTTTTCTTTTGGAGAATACAATAGTTTATGAAAAAATCTACTCATGCACCAACTCATTGACGTTAAAGAAGGTTGAAAATGTTTCTTTCAAAGACATCAACAACTTAACACAAAGTGTTATTTTACTACAACATAACAATCCACATTGTAAGCATAATTTACTATTATTATTATTATATATTACATAAATTTTAATTATTTATAAAGATTATTTTTCTCAATCCATAGTAAAGAAACTATTTTCTTTCAAAATCTAAAATGAAATTATTTTACTTTTTTTTATAATTAAAAAATACATTCTATTCATTTGAAATAGCATTATAGCCTTAGATATTTAAAAATTTCTTCAACTAACATCCTATGCTAATAAAATGTGATTTTGACATCTTCTAATTAAACCATTTTGATTTATATTATTATTTAAAAAGGTGATATATATATATATATATATATATATATATAAAAATTTACTTTTAAACTCAAATATGTTGAAATTCTTATTAAATAAACAAATTTTCTAAATTTTAGTATAATATATATTATATTAATATGTCCTAAGATTATCTAAAATTAAAAAAATTATACATCTTTGTTTTTGTAATGTACCTAATTAATAGTCACATCTTGAAATTAACAACCAATAATTAAAGATAATCAATAAAAAGAACTAACAATATTATTTTAGTTATTTTATTTTAATTTTATTTTTAACTTATGAAAAATTATAATACAAGTTAAAATTAAAAATACATACCTTCATTTCACACCATAATTTTTTTTAAAATAACTATATTCATAATGATTTAAAAAAATTAATATAATTCTTTTGAACCATATTAAAAATTATATTAGATATTATTTTAAAAATATTCTTCTAATTATATTATTATTATTATTTTTTTTATATATAATATTTAAAAATATTATCTTTATGATTAAAATATAAAAAATTATAATTAAGATATTTGTCATTTTAAAAACTTAGACAATAAATACATCTAAAGTTTTTGTTTATATAAATTCCTTTAATTGGATAAATTTTATATTTAATATTTCTTTAATTTTAGAATAATAGTTACAAATCCAATTACATATAACATATGAAATATAATTCCTATTTGATCACTCATTCCAAACCATAAATAAAACATAAGGTCAAAAAATTGAAACAAAACTAGAGAAGTATGACACAAATGTGTGAATATTTCATATAAATCCTCTAACTATTTTATATGGTACTTCAAATATTTTTTATGATAGGATTTTTAATTTCTTATGATTAAAATCTACCTAATAATGCATTAAATTCTTACCTTGCATTCTATCAAGCAAAAACCATATTACAAACTTTGAAAAAAGTTAGTGCCTCCAACCACTTTAAAAACAATAATCTCAACATATGAAATTTTACTTTATCATAAGTCAATTTGAATATTTTTATATTTATATTTCTAAATTTTAAAAATATTTATTAAACTATGATATTAATCTAAATCAATTCCAAGATTAGATTCAATAAAACAAATTTATATTAAATCTTTTTTTTAAATTAAAAATATAAAATTCTATTAAGTAGGTTAGATTAAAAGAAAAAAATTGTCATAGATATACTATACAAGTAACCAAATAAGAGGTTGAACGAAAGTGTTCTAACAAGACAACTAACAAGAATTTAATAAACCAGATGAGTATAAGATCAACACCAAGAGAGGTGAGCTAGAACTTCAAAAGATGTGTTTTCAAGACTAAGGATCTCCTCCATCTCAACTTTAATATATATAAGGTTTTAAGAAGCTCCTCAAGAAGTTCCCATATTGTTTCAAGATGAAGCACCTTTAAAAAGTACTTCAAAAAGTTTTCCTATTGCTTGAAGATGAAGCAACTTTAAGAAGTTCTTCAAGAATTTTCCTTGTTGCTTAAAGATAAAGCAATCTTAAGAAGCTTCACAAGAAATTTCTATGCTACTTGTAGATAAAGCAATCCTAAGAAGCTTCTCAAATAATTTTCTTAATCCTCCTAAAACTTTTTAGAACCTAATAAAATATTCTAAAAACCTTCTAAAACCTTCTAAAAATCTTCTAATAATATTTTAGAAAATTTTGAAAACTTTTAAAATCTAATAGAAAATTTTAAGAATATTTCTAAAATCCACTTATTGGATGTCTCTAATATCACCTCTCCTTCTAATTTTGAGTTCCTCAAAGAGTATTGATTTCATATCTACTTTCTTTGATATATATAATATCTTATTACTAACTTTAAAGAAAAAAGTCATTTCAAAATAAGTTTAGGTTTTTGAAGATAGTGTTGATGAAACTTTCATATTTTTTGCAATGTATTAACTAGATTTTCTATTAGTTACCACATACACTTATTAATATTGTAGCTATGCCAATGAATAAAATATTTTAACTTGCCTCTTTTTCATCAAGAATCAAGGATCTTTTCTACTCCATATTCTATATGATTATCTATTTCAATGCAAGGCAATGATTATTGTATTCTTTTTGAAATAGTTGAATTTGAATAAGCCTTTAAGAAAGAAGCATGAAAGATTGGATGCACCTTTATAAATATAGGTAGCTCCAACTGATAAGCTATTGAATTGATTTGCTTTTGAATCCAAAATGGCCCCAATTTTTGATAGTCTAACTTATTACATGTCAAGGACAAGAACTTGATGAAAAAGCAATTCAGACAAGTAAGCCTTTACTCAAAGAAAGATAACAAAATATAAATAAACAAGTATGTATATTGAAAGAGAAACTGGAATGGCTATTGCCAAAGACTAGAAACCATGAAGACTCTTGAAACTAGACTGGAAACAAGAAAGGAGTTGACAAGAGTGAAGAAGGCTTCACTCTTGTTTCTATATAAACTATCTAACTAGGAGCTACGTGGCGACATTCTATAGGACCTCCAATATGTGTTGACTTTGTAGGACACATGCCTTGACTTACAAGGTAAGTTTTTCTATGTGTGGACGACATTGTTAGCTTGGCGTTCAAGCTAACAACATGTGTGGCACATGACCAACTTGTTGACCACGTTTCTAATCCAAGAAATCAATTAAAGACACCTGTAAAGTCAAAGTAGCATCTATCAAGCTTCTAAAAAGCTTCCACAGCAAATACTATAGAATTAAGTTACTTTTATCTACTTTTACTTTCTTCTACCTAGTTATATATGTAATTACTGGCTTACTTGAGTATGTCCATGACATTACCCCCTTTTTAGGGACGAGTTCCATGAGGAGTGGTCATCATATGTTGAAAAAATCTATGATGCAACAAATTATATTCGCGACATACTCTGATCTTTGTTCTCTTCGAAGATGATTGATAGGGCCTCTCAACCATCGGTAGTATCCCATACTAGGGCAAGAAGACCACCCAATTATTTGATCATTGTTGAGGCTTTCATAACTTCCTTCAAATAGAATATTTGGAACACCATCAAGAATTGTTCCTACCTCTAATAAAATCACCAAACATCGGGAGTCCCTTCCTAAGTCGTGATACCAAATGCATTGTACTTCGCCATCTATTCGAGGAAGAATATGTCATTCTTGAAGTTCTTTTTCTTGCTTGCGTCGTCTTGAAGGTTGTGACAATCGTAATGTCTCATCCGGCAGGTCAGCAAATAAAGGCTCTTGAGTCGAATCCACTGATTGTTGGTTCTCCATCTTTTGAGCATCACAACTACAAAGAAGCTACAAACAAGGATTGAAAGTAGAATGTTATCTTGCCTAGATGTTGTTTTTTTTTTATAAAGAAGGTTTTTATCTTAATTTTGATGGATATCATCGATGAAAAGCCTCTACCACCTTTGTTGCATTTGTAAGATTCTTTATTGGCTCCTATGTGCGTTCACTTATATCATATCCACACCAATGGACAAGATATTCTAATTTATTTTGGCACCGCCTTGAATCTAAGACTTTTTCTACTTCAAACTCTTCATTATTGTCCACTTCTATAGGAAGTGGTGGAGCTTGTCGTCTTTTTGGTATGTCCACTGTCTTGTATGGTTCAAGAAGAAATACATGGAATATTGGATGGATTTTCATTGACTCCTGTAGATGTAAACGATATGTAACTGGATTGATTTGTGTAGAAATAGAAAATGGTCCAAGCCTTCGATAGTCCAACTTGTCACAAGGACGAGTGGACTTGATATTGTGACGAAGTAGCCATACCTTATCACCCATGTAGAATGGTGGTTATTCCTTTTAACACACATCTGCATTGACCTTTTGTTATTCTTGAGCTTCTCTTAATTGTGCCTTTATCGTTGCATGTAGCTCTAACAAATGAATCACCAAATCTTTCGCTGTAGGATTATTAACTTTTAAAAAGTTAAAAATATCAAGTCGTGGATGATAACCATTGTGATTGCTTATTTTACTTATTCCAGAAGAAACCTCCCAGAATAAACTCGTATAGGATGATTCAAACATGGGGAATGACTAGTTGCTTAAGCGTTCATGTTAGGGTCACACAATCAATTACCTCCTGAATGTATTGTCTCTATTTCTAATATCTGAATACACAAGGAAACTATAATCTCTTCCTTCACCTTATCAGTCTCTTCCTTACAGCAATTCAGTCATATCAATAACTGCTATTTCCACCAATATATTCACCCTCATAATCTCCAACTGTAATATTGTGCCCTCTCAGCTTTCAGCACACAATTACCCTCATTCCAATCACTGGAATTCTTCACACAAACACAGACTCATTCTCTCTGCTGAACTACAATCAGATTTCAGCATTCAATCTTTCTTCTTTTCAAATAATACCAATCACATTTCCATTCCAAAATTCACTTCATAATATTCAGAAACTCTCAATCTTCTTATTCAAAGAAAATAACAAACAAAAGAAAAGAGGTAGCATTAAGCTTACTCCGGCTCACACTATCACAACGATGGCCCTCGGCTCATGACTATCATAGTCTGGTACCCTAATTAACTTCTACAACTCCTATATACTTTCCCCTGATTTTCTAGATTCTAATCGTAATTTTGTAATTAATCACTTTTAATAACTAAATCATTCATCCGTCATCCTGAATTTTCTATTATATGGACTATTAATATATTTTATCAATATCTTTCAAAAACGAATTAAAATATATTCTACATAGCCCCACTCCTATCTGTGCAGCATCTTCACAAACACTCAATTGATACTTATCTAAAAATTATCTAACAAATCTCCACAAAAATTATGATCCCTCTGGCCTATCTAATTAATCATTTGCCACAGTGACTGTTATTGATTCTACCGATTCCAATTCCAACTGCAAATCTTTGTCCTCCTGTAATCCTTCTATTGGCTCTTGCCTCAACTGAGCTGAAAGGTCTTCATTGTACTTACCCAGTTCATGGACTTGAGCTTCTAATTTCAAGATCTGGACATCCCGAAGTTCCAATTGTTATTGCTGCTGATTCATCTATTCCGGAATATCTTCAATCGACACTTGTGATCGGCTCCTCACTGTTAACTCTTAACTGGAACTACTACTCTCAAAAATACAAGAAATACAAGAAAATGGTACTCTAGTCAACCCAAAACAACACCACAGAATGACTTTAACTGGTGCCTCACTCCTATTTTTTTACCTAGTGGTGATAACAACAACATGTTATCCCTATTGTTCGTAAAAGGTAATGAGAAGTAATCTTTCTTAGTGGCCACATTAAGTTTCTAAAAATCCTAAAAATTCTCATTCTTTTTTGGTACCATCACGATTGGCGACACCCACGCACTATGCAGAGCAGGATAAATAAAATCAACGTCCAGAAGTTTATCCAATTCCTCTTTCACTAAAAGAGAATATTTTGGATTAAGCCGGTGTTGTCTTTGACGAACTGGCATAACACCCTCCTCCAAAATAATCTGATGTTCACACACGTCAATTGGAATCCCTTTCAAATCCACATACTACCACGCAAAGGTAGATTTGTGATGGACAAAAAACTGTTTCCAAGCATCCAATTCTGTACTGATAATATCGGCATATATTTTAATTAATTGTGGCGTTTCGTTGATTCCCAGGTTAATAGATTGACACACAAGGTCTTTAACAACCTCTGATTTAATTATCTTCTCTTGATCTAAATATCTTGTATTATCCAACATATGGAAACCATCCAAATCTGGTTCCAATGTGCTGACTCTATTGACTGTGGAATTATTCATCCATTCGGCAATAGCATGATCCAAGTTAGTCGCATCCTCCTGATGCAGTAAATATTCGTTGGGACTTCCACATTGGTAGATTCCAGCCTTTGATGTTGAAGTGTTTTGTCCTACCCCAAATTGTGGTGAACCTATAACATCATCATCTGCCTCAATCGATTGACTCTCGTTGTCTGATGTAAATTTTGATTCTAGCAATTAAGATTCTCTATGATATTATACCGGGTACATCTGTAAAATAATCTGGTCACGGCCTTTTTCAATTGTCAATGTGCCTTGGTCCCAATCGTTCTTAGCTTTGGATTGATAAAGCCAAGGTCTGCCCAATAAAATGGGATACAATAATATAGAACTCTGTAATCAAAATACAATATAATCAATTTTATATGTCAATCCCACGATTACAGTGGCAATATTACGTAAGATTCTCATTGACTTTATCCGACTATGATCTGCCATTCGTAAGACTAATGTTGTAGGCAACAATTTCTTTAGATCCAAGTACTCCATTATATTTGCATTCATTAAATTCACACTAGAACCACCATCAACTTGTACCCCTGAAATTAAAACACCATCAATTGATACATCAATTGTTGGTGCTCCCGGATCTGGGTTTAAACTAACTTCATGAATTTTTTTAGTGCGAGATCTGCGTCATATAAGCACTGAATTCAATATAGATCAACATTCCGGTGCTACAGCCAAAAGTTGCTTCATTATAATTAAAGGCTGAATAACATCCAAATCCTACAAAATATCGTAGGATTCCATATTTAGGATAATTTCCAATACTCTTTTGCATTTCATTGGTTTGAGTTTAACCCCGTGAGGTAAGATATTCTTCCGCCCTAGACTCAGAATTGGAACAACAGTTGGGGCTTCCTTCGAATTCCCATCCTCGAGAGGATCTTTCAATGAATAGGACGTTTCTCAAAACTCCATAGAGATCAAAACTGCTTGAAATGGAAGCGAAGCCTCCGTAAGTGGAACCTCATTAGGTTGTGCCATCGAATCAGGTCTCATACTAGGTATGAAGTCCATAATAAGACCTAGATTGGATGGTCCCCTAATTGGGTCAAATTGGTCTTTTACATCGAGATTACTCAAATGTTGAATGTCCTCAAGATTCTCCAGTAAATCTCAATTTATCTCCTCAAATTTTCCATGGCTTTGGATCTGCTGATCTCGATTATTGACATTGAACGGAGCATTACATTGCTGATACGTATACCCTGATTGCTTGCAATTCCCACAAACTGGTGCATAATCGTCACTAGCTCTGGGGTTGGGACATTCATTGGCATAATGACTAATTTGTCTGTAATGAAAACAACGAAGTAGTCTTTTTGCACCCCCATTAGGCATACTGGGTGTCTCCACCAGTATATACCTACTAGGCTTGTTCCATGTAGGGTTAGAAAATGATCTTGGTTGTCCCGTTGGTACTGAGGGAACTTGGTTTGATGACGTCGGTGGAGCATATTGCTGATACCTCTGCTGCTCCTTACAGTAGTTCTAGGGGTTTGATGTAGACCCCTGATTAAAATTAGAACTTTGAAAGTTATTGAATGCTCGATTTTGTCGATTAAATCAATTTCTATTCCATCTAAACGTATTTCTCGTTTGCACTTGATTGACGTCCTACTAAATTGGTGGGATCATGGTCTGATTACTAAATTGTTGTTATTGTCTTTGTCAATTCCAACAATTTGCTGTTAGGTGCTTTCCTCCGCAAAATATACATTGACCCATTATTTGTGAGAGTGATGGGCATTCTGTTACAGAATGACCGTGGCCCTTACAATTACTGCACCATACATTGGTCCTAGTATTGATAGGCTTTTGCCTCTTCTCCTTATCTTTGGCCATATTGATGGCCATTTCCTCCATTTTCTTCGTCAAATTCAATAACAAGGTTTCATTAGAATCTTTTAGGGCTAGCATTATTGGTATCTCTACCATAGTTAATGCTTTTTGTTGATACGGAAAATATGGAGCATATGCTGTTGTTACGTTTGGTGGTATAGCTTGTAATGGAGTGACATCAACTAGCCCCTGAAAATTGGTATTGGAATTGGTCCCTATTTCTAACATTTGTAGATAACTACCCATTGATTCATTCCAAGTCGGATTTTGATATCTACCTTGAACTGGAATCATTGTAGCTCCCGCAATTAAAAACTAATCATAATGGTATTCCTCCCAAACCTTGGCTCTATTAAAGGACGCAGCCTTCGTAATGGTTTGAGCTTTTTTTACAAACATTTTTAGCTCTGGTGGGTGCAAACCATTGATTAATATGGATAAGATAAATGCCTCCAGTATTTGGTGATTTAGCTACTTACTAAGCATATCAGCCACTTGGCCATAATACGATTCCATCGCCTCCCCTAGGATCATTTTACTATTCATTAATCTCTCTCGAAGGCGGTCCTCAAAACCAATTGGCCAAAAATGAGATAGAAATGCATTCTTCAATGCTTCCCAATTCGAAAATTGATCCACTAGTTGGCGGTTGTACCATTCAAACGTCCTATCTTTTAAAGTTGCTGGCAGCCATCGCAATCAAATATCTTTAGTTTTGCCATTATTAGCTATATATGATGTAAGAAACTGAGACAAATGTTGATCGGGATTTGCATCCGGAAATCCTCGAAAAGTAGGTAGTGGCATGACACTAGTCGTACAATCGCCCACTGCACCCATTTGTATTGCAATCGGAATGGTTGATCTTCTTGACGTCATTGAATTTCTTGTTCTGCTAAACTCCATTTTAAAATAATCTTTATTTTTCTTTATTCTAATTTTTTAGCTCTTAGTGCTCCTCGATTTACTGTTATTTTCTCCAAATAGTTTTATTGGTTGAATTACAGGTGAAAACGTCGGATTTTGATATACTCTGAATTGGTCTTTATTGGCAAGTGATTTATGCCTATCTTCAGAACCAGTCTTGTTAGAATTGGACGTATCTCCAATTTGGAAAATACACAATGGGGTACTTAATTCCTCTATGCCTTCCTCGTATTCCGTTAACGGCTTTGAGAAGTATGCTGGACTATTAGCAGTGCTCATCACGAGTACTCTTGGCAATTTTTTTTAACAATATGTACTTCTGAAATATTAGAGGTCGATTGTCTTCTGGATATGATCGGATATGTCGCCAGGCATGAACCCACGGCTTAATCCAACTTTGTCAATGCTTCTTTTTCAATTTATGATCTCGCTCATTACGCAACAAATTTCTTGCTTACAATCTCCCTGTTCTTTCCTTTGATTGCTTTATTCTCTTTGCTATTAAATTCTCATTCTTAATAACCATACTCTTTCTTCAAACACTATTAAAATTGTCTTCCATTGCCAATTTTCTCACATGTTTGGAAATTATTTTGTAACACTCAAAGCTATTATCACTCCTCAGCAGGGGCACCAAAATGTGATTGCTCGTTTTACATATTCCAGAAGAAACCTCCCAGAATAAATCCGTATAGGAAGATTTGAACACGGAGAATGACTAGTTGCTTAAGCGTTCACGTTAGGGTCACACAATCAATTATCTCCTGAATGTATCGTCTCTATTTCCAATATCTGAATATACAAAGAAACTATAATCTCCTCCTTCACTTTATCGGTCTCTTCCTTACAGCAATTCAGTCATACCAATAATTGCTATTTCTACCAATATATTCACCCTCATAATCTCCAACTGTAATACTGCACCCTTACAGCTTTTAGCACACAATTACCCTCATTTCAATCACTGGAATTCTTCACATAGAACAGCCATTCACATTACGGTGTTTCACACAAACATAGACTCATTCTCTCTGCTGAACTACAATCAGATTTCTGCATTCAATCTTTCTTCTTCTCAAATAATACCAATCACATTTCCATTCCAAAATTCACTTCACAATATTCAGAAACTCTCAATCTTCTTATTCAAAGAAAATAACAAACAAAAGAAAAGAGATAGCATTAAGCTTACCCCAGCTCACACTATCACAACGATGGCCCTTGGCTCATGACTATCATAGTCTGGCACCCTAATTAACTTCTACAACTCCTATATACTTTCCCCTGATTTTCTAGATTCTAATCGTAATTTTGTAATTAATCACTTTTAATAACTAAATCACTCATCCGTCATCCTGAATTTTCTATTATATGGACTATTAATATATTTTACTAATATCTTTCAAAAATAAATTAATATCTATTCTACAACCATAATTAGCAAAAAAAGGTGTTTGTTTTGTAGAAGAATGTAATGTGTTATTGTAAGCAAACTCTGCCAATGGCAAAAGAGTTGTCCAATCATCTTATTGGTAGTCAATGGTACATCTTAAATATTGCTACAAAACTTGATCTACACGCTCCATTTGTCCATCGGTTTGAGGATGGAATGTCGAAGATAGTTTTATATCTACTTTTAGAATCTTGAAAAGAGTCCGCCAAAATCTTGATACAAATTGAGTTCTCCTATCTTATATAATATCGTTGGATAATCCATGATAGCCATAGATATTGTCAAGAAAGAGCTTAGCTATTTCTTCACCTGTGATAGATTTTGTATATAATACCAAATGTGCCATCTTGGTAAAACGATCTACTATCATGAATATAGAGTCATAAGAACTTGAGATTTGAAGATCCGTGATGAAGTCCATAGAAACAGAAGACCATGGTTGTTTTGGAATAGATAATGGCTGAAGAAGTCCAAAAGGTCGATGATGAGGAGTTTTTAATCTTGAGTAAACATCACATGATTGTACAAAATCTTTGATTGCCTTCCATATTTGACGCCACCAAAAATCCCCAAATATCAGCTCTGAAGTCTTATTATATCCAAAATATCTTGCTAATGGGAAGTCATGATGAGCTTGAAAAATACGTAAATGTGCTTCTCCTTTTGGAACATATAGGTGTCCTTCGAAATAGAGTAGATTGTTCTTGAATTCAAATTTAGAAGGATCATGAGATTTAGAAGAATTATTCTTGATATCATGAACAAGAGGGTTTGAAGACATACTTAACTGGACTTGCTTAAAAAAAGTTAAATCAACAGTCAATGTTGATTTTATTGCTTGAAGATGAAATTGCTTTGGTTTCAAGAAAACCGTTCTTTGTTGCTCAAAAGCTACATCTTCTTCTTTTGGTGCAAGATAAGAATGTTTAGACAACGCATCAGATAAACCTTGTTGTTTTCCTAGTCGATAAGTGATGATGAACTCGAATCTTGTTAAAGACATGCTCCAACGAGCTTGACGATGATTTAATATGCATGCTGACATAAAGTACTTGAGGTTCTTGTGATCCATATACACGGTAACTGGATTGGAAGCACCTTTAAGATAATGATGCCATTCTTGAAAAGAATCCACAATGACAAGAAGTTCTTTGTCATAGATCTCATAATTGACTTCTACAATTCAGAATTTTTTTAAATGAAAGGCTATTGGATGAGGTTTGTCATCTGTTCCCATTTGTGATAAAACCACACCTAGAGCAAAGTTTGATGCATCTGTTTCTATAAAGAATGCTTTAGAAAAATTAACATAATACAAGATTGGTACAGAAACAAATGCTGTCTTCAAAGATTCAAAAGCAATTCTGCTTCTTGATTCTATTGGAGTTTGTCTTTACAAGTCAAACGTGTAAGTGGAGCTGCAACTCGAGAGAAGTTCTTGATGAAGATTCGAAAGTAGTAGGTAAATCCCAAAAAGCATTGGACATTTCATACCATTTTGGAGATCTTCCAATCTATAATAGTTTAAACTTTCTTAGGATCCATCATAAGTCCATCATTTGAAATGATGTAACCTAAGAAATCGACTTGAGTAGTGTGGAATACACACTTTTTTATCATGGCATAGAGTCCTGCATCTTTTAATTTTTTTAATACACGATAAACATGAAATTCATGTTCTTCTAGATTCTTAAAATAAATCAAGATGTCGTCTAGATAACAGACCACAAAATCATCCAAAAACTCTCAAAAAACATCATTCATTAGATGTTGAAAAGCTACTGGTGCATTTGTAAGTCCAAAAGGCATGACGTTGTATTCAAAATGTCCATACCTAGTTCGAAATGTACTCTTCTAGTTATCTCCTTCTTTGATGCATACTAGATTGTATGCTCACCGGAGATCTATTTTTGTATAGATCTTAGCTTGATTCAGCTTATCAAGAAGTCCAGATATTAAAAGTAGTGAATACCTATTTTTGATGGTAATCTTATTGAATCCTCAATAATCAAGACACATCCACAATGATCTATCTTTTTTCTTCACAAATAGAATTAGAGCTATTGCCAGAGATTTAGAATGGCGTATGAAATTCTTGGCTAGATTTTCTTCAATATACTCCTTAAGTTCAGTCAACTCATTTTGTGATAAACTGTAGATTGGTGTGAATGGTGGTTGTGCTTCTTCTTGAAGGTCAATTGAGCAATCATAGGAACGATGTTCCAAGAGTGTATCCACGTTTTTTTTTTCAAATACATCTTGAAATTCTTGATATTGGCTTGGAATGCCACATGAAATCTTTGCATCATTAGAAACATGTGTGGCATAAATAATATATGGTGATTCTTTCATAGCAGCATGCAAGAAAGCTTTTGCACTTATAAACATGGATTTAATTGAACTTGACTTATGACTCTCTACTTGATTAACTACACTAATAGCTATACTTTTAGAGAAAGTAAGAGTTCGAGAAATCTAATCTATTTGAAGGTTGTATTTTTTTAACCACAATAAACCTAAAATGACTGGATTAGAGGGATATCTAATGATATTAAATACTACAAAGCTATTATGACCATTGATTATTACTTCTATAGGAAGGATTTTGTGAATAATATCTCCAGAAGACAATGGACGACGATCTTTGACTTCTACATGAACAAGTTTAGTTTTCTTTACTAAAAATATGCTATGTCTTTTAGTAAATTTTTCATCTAAGAAACACGCTGAGGCTCCTAAATCTAACAAGGCAGAGGCTTTGTAATGTTTAAGTCCTAAATTAACATTTAATGTCAAACAAGGAGAGGGTTTTGAGGAGAGAATAGGACCTTTACTAGATGTTGTGTAAGGTTCCAGCTGCATAGTCTCTATTGTAGCTGGACAAACTCATTTTTTGATGTTGTAATACTTGAAGTCTTGCTTGAGATTGCTTCGAGCACTTGACTATGGAAGAAAGAATGGAAATTACAAGAATAAAATCCTAATTCTAATAGAATACTAACAATGCTCTAATAAGACCATAATAATGTTAAACAAGCTTAATCAAATTAAAAAAAAAAACCTCAAAAAAAATTCAAACCAATAATAAAAATTCTTAAAGAAAAATTATCTTCTTTCACAACCATACTCCTCATTCTGTAGTTGCATCGTTTCTTTGGACAATGTTGAGTAGTGTGTTTTGATTCTCTATAGTATAAACATAATCCTTCTTGATGATGATGAGTCTTTTCTTGTTCAGTAAGTGATTTAAAATGTATTGCATCAATGAACATATCTTTTACTTCTGAAGATATGTATTGAGTAGACGTAGGTGTTGCCATTGAATTGTAATATTATTGAGGCCTACTTATGTGACTCTTAGATCGAAATTCAAAAAGTTGATTATCATATTTTATAGCAAAATCAATTGCTTGACTCAATGTTTGAAGATCGGATAAATTGAGTATTAATTTTTTTAGCTCATATTGTAATCCATAAAGGAATTGGCTAATGAGTGCACCATCATCCCACTTAGTATCAATCGCAAGTTGTCAAAATTGTGAAACATATGTTGTTACACATCGATTTTCTTCTTGCAAGATATGGATCTTATTTATTGTAACACAAATTGTATCATGTTTTCTATACATAGATCAAAATTCTACTAAGAAAGATTTTAAATTATCCAATATTGGATCTTGTCGTTGAAGAAAAGATGAAAACCATGATAATGTAGAACCGGAAAGTAGTGTTCGAATAAACCTGACTTGTGATCCTGGAGTTGGATAGCTTTGGGGTTGAAGTTCGATTGTCAATTGTACTTGATTGATGAATCCTCGAAACTTTGATCTCATACCATCAAATTTCTTGGATAAGGTAATTCTTAGTTTTCTAGCATTTAAATGGTGTTCCACCATGGGAGAAGGGGCATGATTCGATGTAGATGTTGAAGCAGCTTTGATCATCTCTACATCTCTACTTTCTGTTATTCTTATTTTTCTTTCTGTTGGTGAATTAAATTGATACATCACAAGCATTAATTGCCTCAGTTACTCTTGCATTTATGTCATTACACTCTTCAATTCAATAAGCTTTGCCATGGTAACACCTAAAAAAAAAAAATATCTAATATTGCTCAAGATAACTATGAGAACGGACTTGAGAACAAAAAAAATACTAAAAACAATATCAATTTAAAGGAGGATAATCCGCAACTCTTAATACGCTTATGTCTTATCAAGAAAAAGGGGTAATCCACTCTTAATCAAAAAAAGACAAAGCTCACATATTATAAGTATACTTTTGTCAATCTTTCAAGGACAAGAACTTGATGAAAAAGTAATTCAAATAAGTGAGCCTTCACTCAAAGAAAGGTAAGAAAATATAAATAAATAATTATGTATATTGAAAGAGAAACTTGAATGACTATTACCAAAGATTAGAAACCATGAAGATTCTTAAAACTAGACTGGAAACAAGAAAGAAGTTGACAAGAATGAAGAAGGCTTTATTCTTGTCTTTATATATATTATCTAACTAGGAGCTACGTGGCGGCATTCTATAGGACCTCTAATATGTATTGACTTTGTAGGACACATGCCTTGACTTACAAAGAAAGTTTTTCTACATGTGGGCCACATTGTTAGCTTGGTCTTCAAGCTAACAACATGTATGGCACATGGCCAACTTGTTGACCACGTTTTTAATCCAAGAAGTCAATTAAAGACACCTGTAAAGTCAAAGCAATGTCTATGAAGCTTCTAGGAAGCTTCCATAACAAATATTATAGAATTAACTTACTTTTATCTACTTTTACTTATTTCTACCTATTTATATATGTAATTATTGACTTACATGAGTATGTCCGTGACATTACAAGACTGATTGGTCTTGATATTTCTTTAAAGAAGCCATATTTTATCTCCAATTTAAAAAGTATGAGATTTTTTAAAAAAAATTCATCTAAAGATGCTTTATAAAAATCTTAAGCTACTTATAAATAGAGCTTTAAAGTTGTTACGAACTATGACAATTGTTTTGTAAGAACTTTAGTTACTAGATTTTTCATCTTTTGATGTATCTAACAAATCAAGCTTTAGATAACAATAATAATTAGAATAAAATAGTATTTTCTAAGTTAAAGCATGAAAGATATTATTATAAGCAAATTCTACTGAAGATAAATAAGGGTCCAATCATCTTATTGATAGTTGATGGTACATTGCAAATACTTCTCTAATACTTGATTGACTTCTATTGTTTGACCATCTATTTGAGGGTGAAAGGTAGATAAAAGTTTGATATCTATCTTCAATATTTTGAAAAAGGATTTTAAAAACTTTGATACAAATTGAGGTCTTTGATTAGAAATGATGTCATCAAATAGGCCATAATGTCAATATATATTATTAAGAAAGAGTCTTGTTTTTTTTTTTTTTTTTTTTTTTTTTTTTTTTTTTCAAAAACTATTTTTTTGTAAAGGATAAAATGAGCCATCTTTATAAGTCAATCTACAACAATGTAGATAGCATCAAATACAATTGATGGCGGCAAATTAGTGATAAAATCCATTGATATTAAAGATTATGTTTACTTCAGGATTGGTAGTGATTGTAGAAGTTTATAAGAATGATGTTAGAAATTCTTGGATCTTAAACAAATGTCACATGAGAGAACAAAGTCCTTCATGGTCTTTCATATTTGAGGCCACTAAAAATTTTAAGAGATAAGCTCCAATGTTTTATAAAATTCAAATATCCTACAATTGAAAAATAATGACAAGATTGAAGAATACAAAGTTGCATTGGTCCTTTTGGAATATATAAACGATCTTCAAAGTATAAAAGATCTTCCATGAATTTGAACTTGTTATTGTGAAGGCACCGCTTGATATTACAAACTAATGAATGTTTAGTTGATGTTATACAAATTTATTCAAAAAAACTTAAATCAATAAGTGTAACCATAGAAGTAGCATAGAGACAAAATTATTTTGACTTAAAAAAATGATATATTATTGATCAAATGCTACTTCTTTGGCCTTTGAAATAAGATATGATCTCCTTGGTAAAGTATTTCATAGGCCTTGATGCTTTTTTTATGGATATATAATCATAAAATTAGAATAAGATAATGACATATTCTAATGAACTTGGTGGCAATTCAAAATCCGAATTGATATGAAATATTCCAAATTTTTGAGATCAATATATACAATCATAAGATATGTAGCACCTTCCAACAAGTGATGCCATTCTTGGAAAGAGTCTACAATTGTAAAAATCTCTTTATTGTGAATCTCATAATTAATCTTAATAGCTAAAAACTTTTTAAAATAGGACATAATTGAATAGAGCTTCCCATCCTTTTTTATTTGTGATAATACAACTCTTAATGTAAATTTGGAAGCATTAATCTCCAAATAGAAGATCTTTATGAAATTTGAATGTAGTAAAATTAGAGCTATAGAAAAAAATATCTTCAAATCTTGAAAAGTCTTTTGTACTTAAGGTCTCTATTCCAATTTATCTTTGGATATTAATTGAGTGACAAGACAAACAACTTGGGAATAATTCTTGATAAATATTCAATAGAAATTAGCAAATCTAAAGAAATATTATACATCTCGTGTTGTCTTTGGAGTTTTTTACTTTATTATAGCTTGAAATTTCTTTGGATCCATCAATAGGTCTTTATAAGATATAATATATCTAAAAAATTCTACTTTTTGTTGATAGAATATACATTTTTTTAATTTGGTATATAATCCTACATCTTGTAATTTTTTTAAGACTAACTGTACATGTTCTTCATGTTCTTCAAGAGACTTGGAATAGATTAAGATATCATTAAGGTAACAGATAATAAACTTATCCAAGAATTCTTAAAAAATATCATTTATAAAAAATTGGAATATAGCTAGAGCATTTATCAATCCAAAAGACATGGCATTATATTCAAAATATATGTATCCTATCTAAAATGTTGTTTTTTATTTATCTCTTTTTTTAATTGATATCAAATTATATTCTCCATAGAGATCTATTTTGGTGTAGATCTTAGCTTAACTGAGTTGTTCCAAAAGTCCTAATATCAATGGTGAGGAGTAATAATTCTTCATCATTAATTTGTTGAGGTCGCAATAATCAACATATATTTGTAAAGACCTATCTTTTTTCTTTACAAAAAGTATTGGTGCAATTGTTAGAAATTTGGAATGCCAAATAAAATTTCTTGCAAGATTTTTGTCAATGTAATCCTTCAATGTTGAAAGCTCATTCTATAATAGGTAGTAGATTGGGCCAAATGGTAGTTGAGTCCTTTCTTGAAGATCAATGGCACAATTATACAATTGATGCTTTGGCAATATATTAGTATTCTTCTTTTTGAAGACATCTTGAAACTCCTTATACTACTTTGGAATAGCTACTATCAAGCTTGCTTCTTTACAAGCTATAGTTGCATAAATAATAAATAGTATTTTCTTCTTAGTTGTTTTTATAAAAGCCCTTGCTCTTAGAAATAAAGGCTTTGTTGTAGATGACTTTTCGATAGCTTGTTCTTGAAGAAATTCTACAGGAAATTCAATCTTATGACATGTTCAATCTATAGATGGATTATATCTTTTTAACTATAAAAATCCTAAAATAATAGGATTGAATGAGATTCTAATAATATTAAATATTATTTTACTATTATAGCCTTCAAATAATATCTTTAGTAATATGGTTTCATAAATAATATGGCCTAAAGATAAGGTCAACCATCTATTATTTCAATGTATACAAATTTTGACTTTTGTAGTAGAGGAATTTTATAAAGTTTAAAAAACTCTTCATCTAAAAAAACAAGCAAATGCTCTTGAATCTAATAAGGCATTTTTTTGAAGTTTTTATTGGCTAAAAAATAAAAGTATAATAAAACAACAAGTAAGTCAGGTAGAGAGAGAAGAATCTTGATGAATTTGAAGTGTTGAAATATCCAGTTGTACAATTCTTATTTTAGCTAGGCCTCTTTGTTTTTCTTGAATGATTGCATTCCTAGTCTTAATTGTATGATGTTTATTTGGACAATTTTTAGATTTTTAATCTTTTTCACCACAATATAAGCATAAGCCTTGTTGAAACTAACACTTCTTCTCTTTTATTGTAAGAAGTTTGAATCATATTGCATTAATTTGTATATCCTCAGATCCAAAGTGTAGAAGTAATGTATTTTTTGACGTAGTAGAGTTCAAATTTCTAATGTGTTATTTTTTCAAAGTTAATGAGTATTGATCTTGATGACATTAAAATAATCAATTATCGCATTCTACAAGTTGGCTGATAGCTTCATTGAATGTTTGAAGATTAGATAATGATATTAATAGGTCTTTTACATCATTTCTTAGTCTTCAATAGAATTTCTTCATGAAAGCTGTGAGCTCTCAATCATACTCTAAAATTTAAATTTTTTTTATTTTCCTATTTTATAATAATTAAACATGTTAGATTAGGATTTATATAAGTGGAATTTAGTTTTATAGAATTTTTAGGATTACAACCCTTAATGGTATAAATCATAGTCTAATTCCTTGAATTAGATTAATTAGGACTAAAATGATAAGAGTTAGAAAATTAGAATAGTAACTTAGTTAGTTTAATAATTTAGAGGTTATTAGTCATTACTATAAGGGTTGATTAAAAGCCTATGAGTGCGTCTATAATCATTCACATGATTTAGGAGTTGGAATTATAATTCTCTAAAAGATTTAGGAAAGTTAGCAATGATAATTTTGGATTTTCCTCCAAATTCGACAAATTTAAGCGGCATGGTGGTTCTTCTACTTAATGGGAGTCTTTTTAATGCAATGGTGGCACCGGATTTACCTCGTGGAGTGAAGAAAAGAAGATCAGCAACCTCTCCTTCAAAATACAAGAGAATCAATGAAATTCTCATTTTGAAGAATTTCACAAAAATTACCAAGATCCTTGTAAGTAAAAACTTCCGTGAAAATTATAATTGAGCATGGATTGAGGCATACAAGTAGTCGATATTAGCTTAAAAATGTATTTTGAACACAATAGTGAAGTTAGATTTACAAAAAAAATGCTTTCTTGACCACTTATAAGAGCCATCAGCCTTGGTAACGAGATTGACTCTTGGATGAATGAAGGTCATAGATCTAGATTAGGGACCTTAAAAATCAAGGGTGGAGATGTAGCCACCCTTCTACGAGCCTCTACTCAATTGTATAAGAGAGGCTTAGTTTTTCGAGCCCTCTCTCTTTCCTATTTTAGGTGAAAGGCAGAGCCATGCCAAAATTTGGCCAAAACCCTAATCTTAATTTTATTTAGATTTTAATTCTCATTGTGAACCTTGTGATTGTATATGTATGGATTTTGAATTGTGAAAGATGGTCATTAAGTTTTAAAATATATTTCATTGAGGTAGATATCTCCTCGGCCTTTCAAATATCCCAAGGGTTTCAAGGGCCTCGGATTTTCTTCAATCAGTCATTCAATTTCTGTTTTTTCAATGTGAGATTCTGAATAGTTGTAGATTTTGTTGTTCGCTTTCCAACAAGATAAGACTTGCTTGATTTGGAGTAAGAAGGAATTTTTGGTGAATTTCTGAGTTTGAGGGAGTCGACTGCCTTTGCAGTTTGAATCAATCGAGTTTGGAAAGGCATTTCTCAGTTCCTAGTAATTGGATTTATTTGAAATTTTGGGAGCATCAAGCTTTATAAGCTAAGCTCTGAAAGGCACAAGTTTTTTTGAATTTGAAGACAATCTGAATTTTTAGTGAATTTCTAAGTGAAGAGGGTTGGTCACCACGGCAGTTTGGATCACTCAACTTCAAAGGAGGAATTCTCACGGCTGGTTCATTAGATTTCAACAAGGATTGTTGGATCAAAAGCGCCTTTAAGTCAGCCTTGCAACAAGCTAAGAATCATTCAAATTGAAGCCAATTACAATTTTTGGCAAATTTTGGAGTAAAAGGGGGTCGCTGCCTTCAATCCTTACGTGTTGTCAAGGTACCTTCGCTTTTACCTCTCTCACTTTATTTTTACTATCGTCTTCACAGTGACTTGTAAGCTCCACATTTCACTTTTTGGCTAATAAATTTTAACTTTAACTTTAACTTTTAACCTTTAATATTCTCACTTAAACTTTAAACTTTAAACTTTTAAACTTTTAACTTTTTAACTTTAACTTTTAATTTAAACTTTTCACTTACTTTTTTACTTAACCTTTTAATTTTAACTTTTCACTTAACCTTTAATTTTAAATTTTCACTACCAAAAGTCTTTCAAAAATCTTTTTAAATTGTTTTATTTGATTCTCTATGATATTCTTTTATTATAAAAATTGATTTTATAACATATCTAGCTAAATTTGAAAAAATATTTTTTTCAATGTTATTATTCTAAATTTAATATAAATCTCTAAAAATATAATTTTTCCTAGATTTTAAATTTTTATTTTAATTATATGATATTTGGTCCAACACTTTTCAAATAAAGATGCGATTTTTATTTGGCTTTTACAACATAAATAAGTGATAAATACTAATAAGAAGAGAGAAATCATTACTAAAATTGATTCACCTTGTGCTTTGTGTTACTTTCAAAAGTAGAATTTTTTTCATATGTTCTAAGAATGAATTTTCTGTATTTTATATAAAATTAATTTAAACTTATAGAATTAAGACATTTTAACATCCATCACTACAATGCAAGTCAATTTTATAGATAGGTTATTCCATAGATTCAAATATTTTCATAAAATATAGTTCATATTAAGGAAGCTTTGCCTATATGTAATGAAAGAAATATTTAACCAAAAAAAAAAAAAACAAAACAAAACAAAACAAAAACTAACAAATAAAAAAAAAAACAAATCAAAATAAAATATAGAGTGAATTCTTTAATAGAAGCTTGTATTAAAAAGCCTAATCAAATGTGGACAAAATTATTAGAAATTCATCAAAATAAAATAAACAAACATACTGATAAAAAGACCATCTTATTTGAGACATGGAATAATTTTTAGATAACCAACTACAATTTAGGCTTTAGAAAGAACAATGTCGTTAATCATAACTCCAATTTTTTTTATTGCAGTGTAATCTTATGCAAAAATGTAAATGCATTAATTTCAATAACTCTTCTTTTTCTCTTATCATTTTTAATTTTATCTTTTGAGTATGAAAAATTATTTAATTTGATGCACCTTTATTAATTCATTAATGCACTAGATATAGCTTATTTTTTTAGTAATTAAAATAAGAATATCAAAAATTTATAAGTAAAAAATATTTTTAATCATTATATTTATTTAATTTTAAAATTAAATATATTTTCAATCATAAGTTTTGAAAAATTAAATTATTTAATTTTTTTATATATTTAAATCGTAATAATTAATTTAGTTCATATTAATATTAACTATAATATAAGTAATAGTAAAACTATATTATAACTAATTATTTAGTATTAAAAAAGAGATTTTAAAAATCATGTACAGCTTTAAAAGAATTAGAAGGTTTAATTAAGACTTTGATTTTAGAATTCGGATACTAAAACCTTCTAGATTTGCATGTTAGTATTTTTCAAAAATATTTTAAAATATTTAATATGTCAAATCCATCACCAATAATCGTAATACTAAGGTATATTTTCTAATAAATTTTACAACACTTACAGCTTGAAAATATTATATTTTAGATTTAAAATAAATAAAAACCAAATATATATATATATATATATATATATATATATATTTAATTAATCATTTGTTAGATTGCATATATATAAAAGTATAAAAATCAATTAATTTTCTTTGAACTTAAGCTATTTGCTCAACATTAAATTACAAAGATATTAAACAATATATTATATTAATATTATAATTTGAATAGTATACCTAAAAAAAATTATATTTAATTTTTATAATATAATGTAAAATACCTAAAATACGAAATATATAAATATAAGCAATACATATAATTTTAGTTTATTTAACCAAAATTATAATAAATATTTGATCAAATATTTTAAAGTACCATCAAAAATTTACACCAACGACTATTCGAATAATAACTATTGCAAAAATTCATAGAACAAGGCTTAAATGTACAGAATTGCTAAAAGTCAATATTTTCAAAATTCACACTTTGCATTAATAATTTAAAAGCTTTTGGATGTTAAATATTTATAGTCAATTTTTTAACAAGTTACGCACTACTATTATTGTACTTGCAGAATTTTCTAACACATAAAAATAACTAAAAAAATACAAGATTTTAACTAGTTAAGTAGTTAATTTTTTATAAATACAGAATTAATAAATATAGGATCAATAATTATTAGTTATCACAATCTATATAAAAAGATAAGAAGAAAGAAAAATAAATTAAATAATTAATAAGTTAAAATCTAGGTTAAAATACAAAAAAATATAGTTTTTATATGATATGTTTTTTTAATTTGTTTAGTATTGAATTTAATAAAAGACATGAAATTGGTTTTTATTGATGATACTATTTAAAACTTTACTAACCACGTTTCTTTTAAAAATCAAGTATTTTCTTTCAATGATGTATTATTTAATTGAAAGGATAGTAATCTTAAAATATCTAAAAATAGATGAAATTAAAATTTTAAAAACTTTATATTGCTTAGATTGTGTATGATGCAGCATATAAACTATAACATATAAAGTAGCAACACAAAAGTTATTGTTATAGTTGAAACATGGATGCTTCGTACTTCTGCAGCTGATAAAATAAATCTTAGTACCAAAAATTAGTAAGGAATCATAAAGAAATTAACAATACAAGCTATCTAAATATAATCAGAAGATCTAAAATTTCTGAATACAAATCTGGTAAAATATAGAAAAATAATTATATTCTTATTCTTTAATAAATACATAATTAAGTTTTAGAAAATACACATATATACATACATGCATACATACATATGTAACAGTCAAATTGATAACATAAATTTATATGTAATGAATATCCTATGAAAATTGTGCCAGTAGCACACATTGGTGTTAAATAGAAAATTAAGGTTTAGAAACATATTGGTAGGGGTGATTCCTTTTAGACTAATTGGTTTTCGACATTCAATTTATTGCTATTTTTTTTTAGAAAAAAATGATTACAAACCTGGAATTTGTTGTATTTGTGCATAACAATTAGATGTAAGAAATAATTTTGCTCAAGCATCATATATTATGTTTTATTACAAAACAAGGTAACAAAAGAAGGCATTTAATTTAAGACCCATACATTAATGTAATCTCAGAAAAGTTTGTTTTATAGACTTCTTTCATTACAATCAAGTGGATGAATAAATAAGTATAATTTTAAAATGAATCAATTCAAATAAAATGAAAAAAAAAATCTAATATACAATGAAACATTGTAAGAAAATTATTTACAAACACCGTACTAAAATTAAGCTGAACTATATATATATATATATATATATATATATAATTTCAAAAGATTAGGTTCCTCAAACTTGCGGAAATCTCAATAGAGGTTGGGTTTAATAATATCATGAGATTTTTTAATTTTACAAAAAATTATAATGAGTTTGGAATATCTCTCTCTCTCTCTCTCTCTCTCTCTCTATCTATCTATTTTCTAGGTGCAGTGTATTTTATTGTGTCAAACCATATAACCACATTTTGACTAAGAGATTAATCCAACACCTTATTTCCGATATATATATATATATATATATATATATAAAAGAAAAAAAGAAAAGGGGGAAAAAAAATAAAACTTGATTTTTATTTTCTGAGACTCTTTTCCAACAACACTTGGTTAATTATTGTTGTAATTCATCAATGAGCTTCAAAATGATGGTGGGCTAATACGTTTGTAAATGCTCTTGGATTAATTGATCACATCCAACGGCCCGGATTGTTCGCGACTACGAGAATCTTCGTACGGTGTTCGGATACTCTATAGCCGTTCTGTTGGCATCTATATCCGTGGACGAGCCGGTCACCGTGGCAGCTCTCCTTCTGTCAAGCACCTGTTCCATAGGGCCCATTCTTTGTGCTCAGGACTTGTCGTCGCTGCCATGGTGTCTTCGTTTCCTCCATCTCCATCTCCCAGCATTTGAGCACATGGACAAGAAGCTTGCTGAAAACCTTTCGTCGTTGTGATTTCTGCAAATTTATCATCAATGGCACCAACTGTCGCCGTCCTCGCCGGACTGCGTGCCTTCCGAACCAAGCGCGCATCTCCCGCAACCATGTCCCCATCAGGAGGTGGATACCTGTGTCTTTTCAATCCTCTTCTGCTGCATCAATCTGTGTTCTAGTAGTTTCTCAAGTTTAGTCTTCGTTCTTAACAAGTGCTGTATCGTTTGTGCCTTTTTGTTGCTTGTTTCTCGTTCCTTGGAGAGTCTCGATGGAAAATCTTGAAAACTTTCTGTTGCTTCTTCCTAAATTTTGTACTCGGTCATTGTATTTGAGTGTGAAGCATCTTCTTCAGAACTAGAGTTCGTGCGAGGTTTATGACATCTTTTTCTCATTGCAGCGATGTTATAGTTCACGGCAGGTGCTTCATTTTTACAGCCTCCGTTCTTGAGATCTCATCGAACTTTTACTGAAATTGTGGCACGGTTCTGGTTTCTGTTTTTGAACTTCTTTTTTTGGTATGGTTCGCATCTTGATGCAGGGTTGGTTCGCCAGCTCCACGCGTGCAGACCTAACGAAGTGCGCGCTTCTGGAAGCCGATACTACAGTAATGATTACATTCATGCGGAGAGCATGTACAATTTGACGGCGATGTCCGGTCGCAGTGTGAAGTTTGGAGCGCTTGTGTGGGGCGGCGTGCTGACGGGGATCCTCGTTCCTCTGTGCGCTTGCAATTTTCAACAGCGAAAGCCAAGAGGAGGTAGCTCTCGTTTCTTCAATTTCATGCATGCATAGGCAACAAGTTTGAGGTGGAAGGGCTGTATTTCTTTTTTTGATTCAGCGTATGTAACATGGATACAAAACAAGCCTCGAGAGGCAAACACTCTGACATGGACAAATATACAGACAGAGAATGATTCATTGATGCAAAAACCAAGTAAAATATTCTATTAAGAAACCCATCCAAATTGCAAAAAGAAACAATTATATTGTATTGCTCACATATTAAACTTCGATTAATTTATATATATCTCAATTACGCCATTCCGTGTATAAATTATCTGAAAAGGATGCATAAAGTATAATTTAGCACAAACACCAGTTCCGGTGTTTATCAAATGAATATATTTATGATTGTTATCAAATTGTGGTGGGTAGTGAAATTATCAGTATGTGTGTCCTGATATACAATACAACTGATTGCAAATGCAGGTGCTTAATGTCTATTCTTTAAAATGCTCCACAATCTATTACAACAATGATTGGAATTAGAATTTTCCTTCAATATAGAATGTTTTCTTGTAAATAAAGATCTGGGTTAGTGTTATATATTTTTGGATTGATGAAACCTATTACAAAATTTATAAAGATTAACATAATTGAATATAAGTTTTTGATTGATCTTTTTTTCTTTAAGATTTGTCAATATATAATAATCAAGTATGTAAAGTTAATCATTTAATCATAATTAATTGCCATAATTATCAAATTATATCTAAATTATATAGCATCAATAACAAATAATTATAAAAAGCTCAAAGAACATAAATACATATACAAGAAAATATAAGACAAAACCAATGAAATAAAATTAACTGAATTCTTTCTATACTTGTTTATAAAGATTAAATATCTTTTTACTTTATTTATAAGATTCATGAAGTTCTTGATTCATATTTTAATTGCTAATATAAAATTTTAATAAGAATATTTTATTTACAATTTTTATCAAAAATATTTTAGTATAATTTCATCAAATGATAATTTTTACTTAGTTGTCAAGTATACAATAAAAAAAAATATATATATATATATATATATTAAAGAATAGCTCAAAGATTTTAAGATGATTTAAATTTTAGTTATGTTTTTTTATTAAGAAATATACAATAACTAAAAACTCACAAAATATTAAGAGTAATTTAATTTTTTTTTTTTATAAGACTTGAGATATAAATTTATCTTTGAAGTTAAACATGTGCCAAGGATATAAATCAAAAAGAAACCAAAGAGTTAATAAATTCTAATGTCACTAAAAATGAGTAAATAAACACTCAATGATACTTATAATTATTAAAATAAAATAATTATTATCAAAGAGAAGATGGGTAGAGACTCTTGAAATAAAATCAAGGACAAAAAATGTGTTGACAAGAGTGAAGAAGGCTACACTCTTGCTTCTATATATATTGTCTAATTGTAAAACTAAGTAGAAATATTTTGTAAGTCATTTATTAAATGTCCAACCTGTGGGATATGTGTCTAATTTGCAAGACAAGTTTTTAACAAATAAGCCACATCTTCAACTTTTACAACAAGTATCCAACATGAGTAACTTGTGGCTAACTCATAAAACAAGTAGTTAATATGTACAACATAAAACAAAATTCTAGGTAAATTTTTTAACCTACTAATTATCTACTAACACTTAGAAATTCAAATCTATGCCTCTAAAGTTTCTAATAAGCTTTACTACAAGATATTATCAAATTCACTTACTTTTTTAAGTTTATTTAATTAAAATAATTATTAATCAAAATATGTATATCTATACCAACATGCATATTAAAAATATATATTATTATTATTTTTATACATACACATACATATTCTCTCTTTTTCTCTCTATGTGTATATATATATATGTATGTATCTATTCAAAATATATTATATTTCTTTATACATCCATCTATTTATGAAGTCATTTTAATGTTTCAAGAAATGAAAACAATAGTAATAATCTCAAAAATCAAATTTTTTTTCAAAAATCATAATCCATAGATTTTTTTAACTTTATTATAAATTATCCACTTTATAAGAAAAAATGGATTTTTTAAAATTATTTTTATGTAATTATAATAATTTTTTAAATATAATAATTTAAATATTTATTTTTAATTATTTTATAAATATTTAGAATACTCATGCTTCAATATATTACTTGTAATGAAAAAAAAGACTCTTATGTTGATATTGTAAAGTCAAAATTTATCTATATTTTTAATAAAATTATATTTACCTTGTAAAATTATTAAAATTTATAAATTGGATCCAATGATATATAATTTTTTTTATATTCATCATATGATGCTTGTGGTATTTTATCTTGTTTAAGCTTGCTACTTTAAGATACAAGAAGCTTGCTTGATTAGGCCTATAAACAAGCAAGTGGATTACCAAGCTTTTTACAAATTTTATGAGGTGCATCTTTTTATAAATTATAAACATAATCTCTATATATCTTAATTAGAGCCACTCTTTAGATTATATGTGAGCTTTAAAATATCATTTTTTATCTCAATAAATAAAATAATTTATATAATATAATCATAATTATTAATCAATTTTTATACAAGCTAGATTTACTTCAAATAGTAGCTAATAAGATACTAATATATCATTTTTAAACTAAGATTTATATTCTAATTACCAAACATGTCTATAATTTATCTTTGATTTTAAAAGACATGATCCACAATAAGATTATAAAAATAAAGTTTCACTCTTATATCACCAAAAAAGAAAAAATAAACAATTTAAAGATAAAATTATAATTATAATTACAATTAATTTTTCCAAATACAAAAAAGACTATGAACATTTAAATCAAGACAGAATACAAGAAAGATAGAATAGAAGAAATACATTGACAAGAATGAAAAATGATTCACCCTTGCTTCTATATTTACTCTGTATTAAAGAACTACATGGCAATGTCTTATAGGCCATATCACACATATCCAACTTCCACGTCATATGTCTAATTTATAAAAAAAGTTATTGCCATGTGCACCAAATAGCCAACTTGTCATAAAAGTAGCTAAATAAGCAATATGTAGCTTACTTGTTAGCTTAGTAGTCAACCTATTAATTACTTATAAACATGTGTAAATTCTTCAAAGCTTCTAAAAGGATCCTTAACAAAATCTCAAAAATTTAACTTACTTTTACTTACTTCTATAAAATTCTATTTATTTAAATTAATATATTAGTAATTATAGCTAATAATTATAATAAAAAATTATAATAAAGATTAATATAATTATAATATTTATTTCATATTATTTAAAAATTAAAAATATCTTTTATTTTATAAAATTATATCAGATTAAATATTTTATAGTTTTTAAAAAAATCCAAATAAATTTTTTATTGCAACCAAATTGGATTAGAAGTTATTAGAATTTTAATAATTAAGCAATTTGTTAATCTGAGATAAAATTTAAATTTAAAATATAATTGATTTTATTTATTATAAATATTTTTATTTACCAACTTTATTTCTTATATTAATGATTTCTTCAAAATACTAATGATTTTTTTTTAAAAAATAATTATAAAATTATTAATATTATAATTTATTAATTAAAATTTTTTATACTTTATATTTTATAAAAAAATATTTTATTATGTGGTATGTAAATATTTTATAATAAATTCGACTTTTATAACTTAAAAAAGTTAAACCTAATGATATTCTAAAAATATAAAAAATATAAAAATAGTATAATTATCTAATTTTTTTAGATAATTATTTAGTAATTTTTTCTCTTTTAATGCATTTAAAAAGCAATAATAGAAGTTTCTTATAATTTACATAATTTTCATGAAAATTTTATGAATCATGAAAAGATCTTTTATAACTTTCTTATTTGTTGGTATATATAAAGACTAGACTAAGACCACCATAAATTTTATCAATTAATTTTTTATACCTTATTTTTTTTAATATATGTAATTTTTAATTTTATAAGATTAATA
Source organism: Physcomitrium patens (assembly GCF_059467195.1). Taxonomy (NCBI): domain Eukaryota; kingdom Viridiplantae; phylum Streptophyta; class Bryopsida; order Funariales; family Funariaceae; genus Physcomitrium; species Physcomitrium patens. Next base: position 7,700,113 of record NC_143416.1, on the reverse strand, counting down.
TTTTAATTTTTTGAGTTGAATATGTGCATACTACATTTTACTTGATTTATGTACAATTTTTTTTTGAATTGCATCTATGTAACAATAGAAATACTAATGATTTTTATGTATTTTTTGTATATTAATTTTTTAATTTGATGATATAAAATCTATTAGTTTTATATCTAAATTATTTATATTATACATAATATTAAAATAAATATTTTAGATATAAAAATAAATAAAATATTTTTATTAAATTTTGATGATCATCAAATATTAGTCAATAAAATTAGTCTATTATATTATTACTTTTAGATATAAAATCTAATAATTAAATAACAACATGTCTTCAAGTTAAGCAATTTTGTATAAGAGGCATTGTCTATTATTTGAACAATTATAAAATGGAGGCACTTATATTCATGTTTTGGAATTACATTAAGAATCACAATTGATTCATTCCTCTTAGATTATGTTTATTTATTGTTGAGTATATTATCATATAGTATAATGCTAACATAATATTAGAGCAATTTACAAAAGAGAGTATTAAAGACTCATCTACATTGTAATCAAAACCAAGTAAAGGCGGGAACTATAAATTCAGTCACAGCTTAATCTAAAATGTTGTCCGATCTAGACAACTACAAGATTAAGAAAAATACAATTTATAGAGTACTAGAAAAAGAAGACTTATGGAAGGTAGTACTTCCAACAAAAACTTATTCATTAAAGATACTATACAAACTAATAATAATACCTAATAACAAAGCATTATTGGATATATCAACTTTAGATCTAGAAACTGAGGAAATCAAAGAAAGAATCCATGAAGCTATTGATAGTGTTGGACTAATTATGCTCAATGTAAAGAATATTACATACAAAAATAAGAGCAATGAACTTCTTTAGATTATTCCTAAAATATATGTTAAAAACTTATATGCTTAATATAAGTGATTCTATAGCCACGTAGAAAATTCAAGCAAATATATATTCAATATAGAATATTGCTGGTATCATATAAATATAAGATAAGTAGAAGAACCTTAAAAAAATAAATAAAATACGTGTATGATATATCAAATAACTTAAGAAGGATCAATGAACTACCATTTGATATTGTAACAACTTACATTATTTTCAAAAAAAATCTTATAAAGTTTAAAACCTTTGTCAAAATGTAGCAAACAAAAAGAATCACTTCAACTCTCTCAAATCTAGCCAATAAATTATATATGGAAGAAATAGAAATAAAACTTTAAGCTAGTTCAAATAAAAATGCATTCATATTCAAAATTAAAAATATCATTTGTAGTAAAGAACAGTATTTTTTCAACATAAAGCATTGGATTATTTTTCATCGACTTGTGTTAAATATTAATAGCATCACAATAGAATTGGCCAATATACAATTTTTTTAGAAATTAATAGAAAGCACTTAAAGAAAAAACATGTCACTAGAGCAACAAACTTATATATATCATAAGGCACCGCCATGGACATGAGCCATTATATTCAAACTACTACTGGTCTAAGGTCAATTGTATTAAAGATTTTTTGAATGAATAATATTCTACCTTGGATGAAATCTAAAATATATTATAAGTTCTTTTAATAATATCATATCATAATAAAGATTGGATCACAAACAATAGAATTTTGAAGCACTTTTTGAGAAATCTAGAAATATTTATAGTACAAGAAAAATCTTTCTATTAATACTAGATAGCTATAGTAGATGAAAAAATACATATTATAAAATGTCAATAAGATGTGATCATTTTTGTTCCAAATATAGAGATAAATAATTTTTAAAATATTTTCTATGTACCAAGGTTAAAATTGAATCTATTATAAGAAAGAAATATTTATAAAAGAATAATCAATTATTGATTTTTAGGAAAAATAAATGTATAGGATTAACTTGTTCAAATGTACCACAATTAATTATAATTATTCTTGTATAATCAATTATTAGTTATGTCACTATGAGCTACAAGATACTTCTTCTTATTTTTATATGATTATACTAAAAAAATATGAATCTACTTCCTGAAGGATAAAAAACAAATTTTTAACAAATTTGTAGAATTTTGAGTCACAATAAAAAATCAAACAAAAAAATACATAAAAAATATAATAGATAATTGAAGAAAGTTTACTTTATGTAATTTTACTATAATTTGTTAAAAATATAATATTACTTGGCAATACACACAACCTTATATACTTCAACAAAATAGGGTAGTAGAAAGAGTAAATCAAATTGCCATAGATAAGGTTTGATGCATATTATTGTCAAGCAAGCTACTAAATTTTTTATAGTTTGAAGCAACAAAGACGGAAATATATTTATTAAATAGAATATCTACTTTGTTAAATAAATATGAAATATCACAAGAAGATGCTTTCTTAAGTATTAAACCGCATCTTGATTATTTAAGAATTTTTGGCTAATTATCTTATATATATTAGATATCAATCAAGAAATAAATTCCAAGTAGATTAGTAGTTGGTAGCTTTGTGGGACATGATGAATTCACCAAAGCCTATTGCATTTACTTAAACCATCTATAGAAGATAATTATTTCTGAAAATATTATCTATGCTTAAAAAAATTCTATAATTTGAATGCCATAGAATCTACTCCAAATAGAGAATCAATATAACTAATAATAGCCTATATTAATGATAGAATTATTCTACATAATGGCATCTTGTCAAAAAATTATATCCAAATCAAATGTGCATTGAGTCAATTAGTATCAACTAATCAAAATTATAAATGCTTAAGATCTACTAAATTCTTCAGACATAAGTAGATGAATCTAAATACTCCAAAAATCTTGTACATTTATTGCATGATTTCACCACTAAATCTTTCAAAGGCCTCAATTCAAGACTCGACTGTCAATACCAAGAACTATAATACAACACATCACTTTTATAAAAAATACCGAATTTACAAATGGATATATCTTTAGATTGAACAAAATCCATTAAAATGTGAACATTCTTTATTTTTAACTTTATTCTAAGAAAAAAATCAATAAATGGTCAATTATTGTAGACCACAAAAATATTTCAACAATTATAGTGTCAAACTCACAAATTTCAATATCCATTACTTGTATGTGGTAGTTGCTACTTTAATATATAACTTTCATTTTTTGATGAACATATCTATCTAAGATTCTATTCAGACTATCCATTGATATCTTATCTACCATAAAGATATATTTTTAGCATATTTTTTATACTTTTAAAATCATTTGTTCATTCATCTATCTTATTTCTTAACCTTATTATATAAAAAGAGCTAAATCTTTGACCATTAGAAATTTAACTAAGGTAATATCTTCTACAAGATAATTTATTATTTATGATTTTAAATTATTTCTTTTAATACTCTCGCTTTTCTATTCATCAAAGGCTTTTAATCTTATTGCCTTTGTCAACATATGATATCTATCCTTTGATAATACCTTTGTTAATATGTGATGCTTATCCTTTATTAATACTTTTATCAACAAATAAACAAGCATTTTTTTTGTTGTACAATATTTCATGTCAATCACTTATATTTTAATCTTCTTTCTTGTAAAGTGATGATGAATATCAATATGCTTGATCTTTGAATGATGCTTTGGATTCTTTAAAAATGCAAGAAATCCTTGATTATTACACTCAATTAGACTTGCTTCCATTTGCACTACTCCAATGTCCTCCAAAAGTTGACTTAGCCATATTGCTTCTATTATACCATGGCTTACTGCCACGTATTTGGCCTTTATTATCGACCTTATAATTATTGGTTGTTTCTTGTAATTTCATAAAATAGCTCCTATTCCAAATAAAAAAATACATGCCTCATTGTTGACTTTTTATTATTTATATTTTTAATCCAACTTCATTATAATAAATATGTAAAATAATGTTATAATCTCTAAGATATAACTTGAAGTATAAAATCTCTTTTAAACATGTCATAATTCATTCGATGGTTTTTCAATAGATTTCTCTAGCCTTAGACATAAATTGATTCACAAAATTCATTGCAAATGTAAGATCCACCTTTGTACCAACTATTGCATATATCAGTGAGCCAACTACCATTTTATATATAATATCTTATATTTTATCTCTAAATTTGATAAATTCTTCATCCATGAGCTCCATCAACTTCAAATTGGTGTCAAGGACATGAATTGGAAGAAAATTCATAAACCTAAAAAATCTTTGTTAAAAAAATTTTTAAAAATAGTAATAAAATAATATGTATATTAAAAAGAAATTAAAATGGCTATTGCCAAAAGACAAGGAAACTAAATACTCATAAATCTAGATTAGAAGTAAGAAAAGAGTTGATAAGAGTGAAGAAGGCTTCATTCTTGCCTCTATATATACTATGTAATTAAGAGCTATGTTGCGATGTTTTATAGGACCTCTAATATGTATTGACTTTGCAAGACATATGCTTTAGCTTATAAGACAAGTTTTCTATGTATGGGCCACATAGTTAGCTTGTTCTTCAAGCTACTAATATGTGTGGCACATGGCTAACTTGTTGATCACGTTTCTAACCTAAAAAGTCAATTAAAGATACTTATAAAGTCAAAGAAGAATCTATAAAGCTTCTATAGAAGATATTATGGAATTAACCTACTTCTATCAAAATCATATAGATAATTATTGATTTACATGTGTATATTTGTAACATTACTCTCCCTTCTACGCACGAATTCCATGAGGAGCGATCTTCATATATTAAAGAAATTCAAGATGTAACAAATTATATTTGCCACATACTCCAAACTTTGTTCTCTTTGAAGATAATTGATATGCCTTCTAAGCCATTAATAGTATCCTATACCAAAGTGAGAAGGCCATCCTATTATTTGATCATTGTTGAAGCCTTTATAACTTCTTTCAAATAAAATATTTCAAATACTATTATGAGTTATTCTTACTTTTAATAAAATCACCAAACCTTGGGAGTCTCTTTTAAGGTTGTCATACTAAATTCATTATATTTTATCATCTATTCAAGGAAAGACATGTTGTTCTTAAGGATCTTTATCTCGATTTAGTCATCTTGAAGGTTGTGACAATCGCAATGTCTCATCTGGAAAGTCCGAAAATGAAAGCTCTTAAGCTGAATCTGCTAATTCTTGGTTTTCTATCTCTTTAATATTACAAATATACAAAAGCTACAAAAAAAGATAGAAGGTAGAAAAGAATCTTCCTTAGATCTTGTTTCTTTTATAGCAAAGACTTATTATTCTTCATCTTGATTTAGATAGATGTTGTCGATGAAAAGCCTCCACCATCTTTATTCTATTTACAAGATTCTTTAGTGGCTTCTATGTACATTCACTAATATCATATCAGCACTAATAGAGAAGATATTTTAATTTATTTTGGTGCCACCTTGACTCTAAAACTTCTTCCACATTGAACTTTTTATTATTGACCACTTCTATAGGAAGAAGTAAAGCTTGTCTTCTTCTTGATATGTTTATAGTCTTATATGGTTCAAGAAGAAACATGTAGAAGATAAGATGGATCTTCATTGCCTCTAAAACATGTAATTGATAAGCAAGTGGATTGATTTGTCAACAAATAGGAAAAGATCCAAACATGTGATAATCCAACTTATCTAAAAGATGAGTAGTCTTGATATTATGATGAAATAACCATACTTTGATATATACATTAAATTGTGGTTGTTCCTTTTGATAGGCATCCATATTGATCTTTTATCATTCTTTAGCTTCCTTTAATTACACCTTCATTTTTGCATGTAGCTCTAATAAATGATTTACCTAATCTTTTGCTACAGGATTATCAACTTTTAAAAAGTCAAAAGTATCAAGTCATGGACAATAATCATAATTGACAAAGAAAGGTGTTTGTTGCATAGAAGAATGCATAGTATTATTATAAGCAAACTCTACCAATGGCAAGAGGATTCTCCAATTGTCTTGTTGATAATTAACAGTAGATATTAAATATTTCTCCAAAACTTGATTTACTTACTTTGTTTATCCATCAATTTGAAGATGAAAGGCTGAGGATGGCTTTATGTCCATCTTTAAAATCTTAAAAATAATTTTCTAAAATCTTGATACAAATTGAGTCCTCCTATCTAATATAATATCTTTTGGCAATCTATGAAATCAATAGATATTGTTAATAAAAAGCTTAGTAATTTTTTTACCTAAAAAAGATTTTGTGCATAGTACAAAATGTGTCATTTTGATAAAAAAATCTACTATCACAAATATAAAATTACATGATTTTAAGATTAGAAGATATATAATAAAATCCATAGAAATAGAAAACTTTAGTTGTTTTAGAATAAGTAATGATTGAAGAAGTCCATAAGGTCAATGCCAAGGAGTTTTTGACCTTGAACAAATATCACACGATTGAACAAAGTCTTTTACAGCTTGCCACATTTGCAGCTACTAAAAATCTCTAGATATTAGTTCCAAAGTCTTATTGTATTTAAAATGTCCTGCTACTAAAAAGTCGTGATGTGCTTGAAGAATACATAAATGTACTTCTTTTTCTTGCTTATGTAGGTATATTATTTTTGAACTCAAATTTAGAAGTATCAAAAGACTTAAAAGAAGTATTCTTAATATCATGAATAAGAAGATCAGAGGATATACTTGATTGAATTTGTTTGAAAAAAGTTGAATCAACAATCAATATTGATTTCACTACTCAAAGATGAAATTATTCAAGTTTCAATAAAATTATCTTTTGTTGATCAAAAGTTACATCTCTTTCTTTAGGTATAAGATAAGAATGTCTAAAAATAGCATCTGATAAAACTTGTTGTTTTCTTGGCCGATAAGTGATATTGAATTCAAATCTTGATAAAGACATGCTTCAATAAGCCTGGCGACGATTCAAAATATGAGTTGACATAAAATACTCGAGGTTCTTGTGATCTTTATACATGGTGACTGGACTAGAAGCGTCTTCTAAATAATAATATCATTCTTGAAAAAAATCCATAATTGTAAAAAAATCTTTATTATAGATCTCATAATTAATCTTGGCTACTGAAATTTTTTTGGAATGAAAGCTACTAGGTAAAGTTTATCATTTATTTCCATTTGTGATAATATGGCACCCAAAGCAAAATTTGATGTATTTGTTTTCATAAAGAATGTCTTAAAAAAGTCAATGCAATATAAGATTGATATAGAAATAGAGGTTGTCTTTAAAGCTTCAAATGCTGCTTCTACTTCTTCATTCAATTGAAATTTATCTTTATAAGTCAAATGTGTAAGTAGAGTTATGATTCAAGAAAAGTCCTTGATGAAGATCTGATAGTAATTGGCAAATTCTAAAAAATATTGGATATTTTGGACCATTTTTGGATTCTTCCAATCCATAATAGTTTGAACTTTCTAAGGATCTATCATAAGTCTATTGTTTGAAATGATGTAACCTAAGAAGTTAACTTGAGTAGTATGGAATGCACATTTTTCTTTCTTGGTATAGAGTCTCGCATCTCTTAATTTTTGTAATATATGATATATTCTATATTCTTGGAATAGATCAAGATGTCTAAATAATAGACAACAAAATTATCCAAAAACTCTCAAAAAACATCATTCATAAGATATTGAAAAGCTACTGGTGTATTTTTAAGTCCAAAAGATATAATATTATATTCAAAATATCCATTCTTGATTCAAATTACAATCTTCTATTCATCTCCTTCTTTAATGTGTACTAGATTGTATGCTCTTCATAGATCTATTTTTGTATAGATCTTAGCTTGATTCAATTGATAAAAAAAATCTAGGTATTAAAGATAGTGGATACCTGTTCTTGATGGTGATCTTGTTGAGTCCTTTATAATCAACACATATCTGCAATAATCGATCTTTTTTCTTCACAAATAGAATTGGGGCTTCTGTTGGAGATTTAAAATAACATATGAAGTTCTTGGCTAGATTCTTTACAATATACTCTTTGAATTAGGCCAACTCATTTTGTAATAAATTATAGATTGGTTCAAATGGCAATTGTACTCTTTCTTGAAGGTCAATTGAGCAGTTATGGAGATAATATTTTATAAGAGTATTTTCATTTTTTTTTTCAAATATATCTTAAAAATCCTAATATAAGGTTTGAATACCACTCGAAAACTTTGTACCATTGGAAATGAGTGTGGCATGAATAATACAAGGTATTCCTTCTTTTGCAGCATGCAAGAAAGCTCTTGCACCTACAAATATAGGTTTAATTGTATTAGACTTGTAATTTTCTATTTGATTAAATACACTCTTAATTATACTTTTAGAAAAATCAAGAGTACAAGAAATTTAATCTATTCAAGGATTGTATTTTTTTAACCACAATAAACCTAAAATAATTGGATTAGATAGAGATCTAATGATATTAAATACTACAAAGCTATTTTGATCATTAATTATTACTTCTATAGGAATTTTTTTGTGAGTAACATCTATAAAAGACAATATGCAACCATCAATTACTTCTATGTGAACATGTTTAGTTTTCTTTACTAAAAATATATTAAATCTTTTAGCAAATTCTTCATCTAAAAAATATGCTAAAGCTCTTGAATCTAATAAGATAGAGACTTTGTAATATATAGATACTAAAATAATATTTAATATAAAAGAAGGATAGGATTTTGAGGAGAGAATAGGATGTGTATTAAGTATTGTACAAGGTTTTAGTCACATGGTCCTAATTGTAGCTGAACACAATCATTTTTTGATAAATTATCTTCTTTGACATTCATACTCCTCATTTTATAATTACATTGCTTCTTTGAATAATATTGAGTAGTATACTTAGATTCTCCACAATATAAGCACAATCTTTTTTGATGGCGATGAGTCTTTTCTTATTCAATAAGAGATTTGAAATGTACCATATCAATTTACATATCCTCTACTTTTGAATATATGTGTTGAAGAGGCATTGGTATTGCCATTGAATTATAGTAATGTTGAGGCCCACTTGTCCAACTCTCAAATCGAAATTCAAAAAGTCGATTGTTACACTTTACAACAAAGTCAATTACTTGATTCAATGTTTGAGGATCTAATAAGTTGAGCATCAATTTCTTTACTTCATATTATTATCCATAGAAAAATTGGCTAATAAGTGCAGCATCATCTCACTTGATATTAGTTACAAGTTGTCAAAATTGTGAAGCATATAATATTAAGAATCAATTGCTTTGTCATAAAATATGGATCTTGTTGGTCATAACTTAAGTCGCATCATGTTTTCTATACATAGATCAAAACTTCACTAAAAAAGCCTCCAAATTATTCAATATTAGATCTCGTCATTCAAGAAAAGATGAAAACCTTAATAATGTTGAACCTCAAAAAACTGTAATAATGAATCTAACTTATGATCCTAGAATTGGATAGCTTTGTGATTGAAGTTCAAACATAAGTTGTACTTAATTAATAAATCCTTAAAATTTGGATCTTATCCATAAAACTTCTCAAGCAAGGCAACTCTTGGTTCTCTAGTACTGGAAAGATGTTCTACCATATGAAAAAGAATATGATTGGGTGCATATATTGAAGCAACTCCAATCATATCTTTATCATCACTTCCTACCATTCTTGTTATTCCTTATAGTAGTAAACTAAGTTGATGCACTACAAGCATTATATCCTTCAATTATTCTTATATTTATATCATTGCACTCTTCATTTCAATAAGCTTTGTTATAATAATAAATATCTAATATTGCTCAATACAAGCAGAAGAGGGGACATGAGAATAAAGAAGATACTAAGAATAATATTAATTTAAAAGAAGGTAATCCACAACTTCTAATATGCTTATATCTTATAAAAAAAATAGATTATCCAATCTTGATCAAAAAAAGACAAAGCTCTAATATTATAAGTGTATTTTTGTCAATCTGTCAAAGACATGAACTATAAGAAGATACATAAATCTAAAAAAAGTTTATTAAAAGAAAAGTGACAAAAGAACAATAAAGTAGTATGTATATTAAAAAGAAATTGGAATGGCTATTACTGTTATTGTAAGTTAAGACAAAGAAATTAAAGACTCTTAAATCTAGACTAGAAGTAAGAAAAGAATTGATAAGAATGAAGAGGGCTTTACTCTTGCTTCTATACATATTATGTAACTAAGAGCTATGTGGTGATGTTCTATAGGACCTCTAATATGTATTAACTTTGCAAGACACATGCTTTAACTTACAAGACAAGTTTTCTATGTGTGGGCCATATAGTTAGCTTGTTCTTCAAGCTACCAACATGTGTGGCATATGGCCAACTTATTGACCATCTTTCTAACTTAGAAAGTTAATTAAAGACACATATAAAGTCAAAGTAGTGTCTATGAAGCTTCTATAGAAGATATTATGGAATTTACCTACTCTTATCTATTTTTATCTAAATCATATGAATAATTATTGGTTTCCATGTACATGTCCATGACAATTGGCCTCTAATAATATTCTAATAGGCTCATATTCTTTCATATTGAATCATTTCAATACTTTTTCAATTTACTTGCTTTAATTCATTGTAATAGACTTCTTAAAATGATATTTCACAAATTATACTCCTAAATAATAATAAAGTTATTTCAAATCACTTATCTCATATTTTTTTAAATTTTTTTCTTCAACCAATCCATTATCTTAAAAATATTCATTAAGATGATCAATTCATCAATATAGGGATGATAATTAATAAGAACTTATTTGATTGTGACTCATACATAGAATAATTAATGTCACTTCTTGTAGATCCTTCATCTACAAAGAATGTATCAATATATTGGCACTATGCCTTTTGTGATTATTTGAACCCATCTATGAGATTAAATAAACTTCCAGTAATTAAAAGCCTATTCTAATTTATAACAATTTAATTATTTAAAATCCTAGTAATCATTGATTAGCATTTGATTTAATATCCAAGAATTTGATAACATATAAATTGTAAAATAAAATAAACCACCCTAATAGATGATTTTATCTAATTTATAACTATTAATTAACTTATAAATGATTAAATTAAAAAAATCTTTCTACATCTAGTTAAAAAAATTAACTTCTTAATAAACTAAATTCACACTTAAGGAATTATAATCTATCATATAAGCGATATATACTTCAAAAAAATTAATTATTTATATATACATTTATATAAAATTATTTAATAAAAAATTGATCTTATTTTAAACTTTTATCTCTCATAATTTTTTATTTGTGAATAAATTTTCATCTACAAATAAAAAATCATCTAGATTTAATCAATTCTCATCCATAATATATCATCCAATTAAAATCTAGTTCTAACCTAATCTATCTTTATGCAATCTATTTTAATTGATCTAGTATAAATAGTGCTTGGAGGCTTCATTAATTGAGAAAGATTTGTCACTTTTGTCTTGTAGAAAAGACCTCTGATTCCTTTAATTTTGATACAATATAATTTGTATTCAAATTACAACTAAGTATCTATATACAAGTCATTCTTTTGAGATTCTTATATAAAAATTGCTGGTTGATGTGAAGAACTTGAGTTCTTCATAAATACTCTTAGAAGTTTGTCCATCTCTCTTCTTATAATATAGCTCTTGATATGTTAGCTTTTTGTAGAGCAATGATAATGTGAGCCTAAAATCCACCATTCTATGGAATTATTACTACACAACAAGTTGAAGAGGTAGAATAGAAGAACTCTCAATTATGAGATTGTTAAGTTAATTTAAATACAAGTGTTTGTAGTTCAATTAAAATTAATTCCTTTCAAGCAACAATTACCAATATTATACTAAAATATTATATAAAATTTACTATGCAAAAATGATCAAAAAAAATTTAATTAAGTTATTATTATTAACTTGTAGTAAGAATAAAACTTAAGTTTAAGTTAAAATTAAAAGTTAAAGTTAAAAATTAAGTTAAAAATTTAAAATTAAAATTTGAAAATAAAACTTAAATTTTAAAAGTTAAAGTTAAAATTTGAATTTAAAAATTTAAATCAAAAATTAAAAATTAAAGTTAAAAATTAAAATTAAAAATTAAAAATTAAAGTTAAAACTTAAAATTTATTATTCAAAAGTCAAAATGTAGAGATTACAAGTCATTGTAAAGATGAAAGTAAAAATTAAATAAGAGAGCTAAAAGTGAAGGTATCTTAACAATGTTCAAGGATTAAAGGCAGCAACCCTCTTCTACTCCAAAAATTGCCAAAAATTGTAATTAGCTCCAAATTAGATTGTTCTTAGTTAACTTATTAGATGGTTTTTATTTTTTTCAAAGTTAACTTAAAGACGCTCTTGCTTCAATAAATCTCGTTGCAATCTAGTGATGTAATTGTGAAAATTGTTCCTTTGAAGTCGAGTGATCCAAACTGCATCGCGACTACCTCCTTTCACTTAGAAATTTTCTAAAAATCCAAATCACCTTCAAATCTAGCAAAACTTATTCCTTTCAAAGCTCAGCTTATAAAGCTCAATGTATCCAAAATTTCAATTGAATCCAATCATCAAGCATTGATAAATACCTTCCCAAACTTCATTAATTGAAACTATAAAGGCAGTCGACTCTGTCCTATTCAAAATTTCTCCAAAAATTCAATTAAACTTTAAATTTATCAAACCTTATCTTATTGAAAAGGCAACAATAAAAGATACAACTCTAAAGAATTTTACATTAAAAAAAAAAAAAAAACTGGCTGATTGATGAGAGGAAATCCGAGGCTCTTGAAACCCTTCGAGTATTTGGGAGGCTAAAGGAACTATCTACTAGAATGAAGCATGTTTTAAAATCTAATAATTTTTATTTACAACTAAAAATCCATGCACACCCATCTACAAGTTCACAATGAGATTTAACTATCTAAATAAAATTAAGATTAGGATTTTTGGCAAAATTTTGATATAGCTTTGCCCTTCACCAAAAGAGGAGAGAGAGAGGGCTTGAAAAACCAAGCCTCTCTTTTACAATTTAATGGAGGCTCGTAAAAGGGTGGTTGCATCTCCATCCTTGATTTTTAAGATCCCTAATCTAGATCTATGGCCTTCATTCATCCAAAAGCCAATCTCATTATTAAGGCTGATGGCTCTTATAAGTGGTCAAGTAAGCATTTTTTTGGTAAATTTAACTTCACAATTGTATTCAAGATACCCTTTTAAGCTGATATTGACTACTCACATGTCTCAATCTATACTCAATTATAATTTTCATGGAAATTTTTACTTACAAGGATCTTGGCATTTTTTTTGTAAAATTCTTCAAAATGAGAATTTCATTGCTTCACTTGTATTTTGAAAGAGAGGGTGAAAATCTTGTTTTCTTCACTCCATGGGATAAATCTGGTCCCATCATTACATTAAAAAGACTCCCATTAATTAGAAGAACCACCATGCCACTTGAATTTGTCGAATTTGGAAGAAAGCTTAAAACTATCATTACTAAACTTCACTAAATCATTTAGAGAATTATTATTCTGACTCCTTCTAAATCATATGAAACGATTATAGGTGCACTCATAGGCTTTTAGTCAACCCTCATAGTCATGATTAACAATCTCTAAATTATTAAAACTAACTAATTTACTATTCTAATTTTTTAACACTTATTTCTTTAGTTCTAATTAACCTAATTTAAGGAATTAGGCTATAATTTATATAATAAAGGTTGTAATCCTAAAAATTCTATAAAACTAAATTTTACTTATATAAATCCTAATCTAACATGTTTAATTATCATAAAATAGGAAAATAACAAAAATTTAAATTTTAGAGCATAATTGAGAGCTCATAGATAATAATGTCAAACTTCCTATAGCACCTTTATGAACTTCTATTAAATTTCGGCTAATTTTGATTCTTGACTAAAAGAACCTTTAAAAGATGCTAAAGTCTAAAATATTCTTTAATAATGATGTATTATTATATTGTATGAGGTTTGCTTGAAAATATACTAGACACTTGAGTATGGAATAAAAAATAGAACTTGCAATAAGATGACTTGAATAACTCTAATAGAATCTCAAAAAAAACTTTAATTAAATTATAATAATGTTAATCAATATTTAATTAAATCCAAAAGGAGTCTTAAGAATTTATGAAATAAACATAAAGAAATCATAAATTAATCTTAATGAAATATATGTATAAAAAAATCTTAAAAAAATACCAAAAATAAAAATCTTAATTGAATTCTAATCAAATTTTAATATAATCTTTAACAAAATCTAATTAAATCCTAAAAAACCTCTAATCAAATCTTAAGAAATTTCTAAATTTTAATTTTAAGTCAAATCTTAATCAAATTCTAAATAAATCCTAATCAAATTTTAAACAAATCCTAATCAAATCCTACATAAATTCTAAAGTCTAAATAAGCCATAATTAAATCCTAAAAAATATTAATAAAATATAAGATAAATCCTAATCAAATCCTAAGCAAGTCTTAAATCTTAATCTTAGGCCAAATCCTAATGGAATTCTAAATCTTAAAAAATTCCAAAACAAATTCAAATAAATTTCAATCAATTACTATAGTTATTTGAAACCTCAATAAATATTGATTGAATCGTAGATCTTTACTAAAATTTCATCCAAAATTTAATTAATGAGCAATTAACAAGCCCACAAATTTTAAAAAGAATAAGACTTACTAATTGTAACAAAAGCTTGTAAATTCTCTCAATTATTGGCTGCCATCATTTTTTGACTTAAATGTTAATCTTTCAATACCAATTTCTCCTATTTATACTATTAAATTGCTCCAAAAATTGGATTGTATATAGATATATAAATCTTAATTTTTTTCATCAAATTTTACTTTAATCCAAATAGAAAATGTTGCTAGATCTTAGAATCATTTATTGATCCTAAATCTCAAATTTTTGAGACCATAATCTACAAAAACCTTCATATGCTTCAATCTAATTGTTCAATTGATTTCAAATTTTTCCTACACATTTACAACAAGCACAACAAAAAATTGCCTAATTTTTATTTATATCCATAGTATAAAGCTCATAAAATCTTAAAATTTATAAAATTATTTTATTTCTTTAAATCTTTAATCATTTAATATATTATTAATCTTAAAAATCCATAAAAATCTCAATATTATTCCAAATAACATGAAATTAATACTCAAAAATCTCTTCTTAAGTTTACTTTTCAATTTACAAAAAAATCCCAAAGTCATTGTAGGTACTTAGTTGTATGCCTTGGAGTTTGATTTCAATCTTTATTGGCAATTGGTCCACTTTGGATATCAATTCTTGTCTTCATAAGGTAAATTTTGCTAAAATCAACTCCTAATTCTCTTCTACATATGATTATTTTTTTTATATTTCTAATCTACTTTATTTTGTCTTATTTATGGCTCTACAAAGTAAATAGAACCAAATTTTATAAAAGGTGGTTTTAATACTAATAGGTTTTACTAATTGCCTATTATTTATTTATATTTTATTATTATAACTTTTTAATTAGGCTCTTCTATAATAAAATAATTTTTTTCCTTTTTTTACCTAATAGCTATATTATTACATGATAATATGATTAGTAAAGGTTGGATTATTGGTTCCATTCTTTGATTTTGACTACCTAGTTCCATTATGTAATCTAAATCTTAATTTTAATTTATAAACTATGAATTTGGCATAAAAATCATTGTTACCGATGACTATATTTAAGCTCACAACTACTGATAATGACTTTTAACACAAATGACTGTCTTTTAATAATTGTGTCATTGCCACTAAGTCTTCATAGATCAACTCAGAGCTGATCTTGCATTTAAGCTAAACTCCTTAAGGCAACAACAACAATTCTTTTAGCATCTTATGTCATAATATCTTTCTACTTTTTTTTTTTTGGCATATTCAAGGCTAGGTCTAAGGTGAGATAATGCATGCAATCTTCACAAAATCCAAGAGTTGTGGCTTGTCCTATTCAGCTATGTGAAATCTCTTCTAGTGCCTCAAATTGATCTCCATGCTTCAGATCTTGCAAGATCCCAATACAGTATACATCAACTTCTAGATTAGGATATTGCTTGAATTTTCAAGCTTTTAGAGAGGTTTGATTTATTTTTATATATTAAATATAGTTACCTTTTATAAATTATGTAAGGATAAATTTTACCCTCAATCCAAATTATAAGATGGTCTCAATTAAGAGTTATTAATAATTAATTGTATAAATTAGAAGATATAATAAATAAAAATAAAAGAAAGAAATACACAAAACAAGTGAAATAAGTACATTCAAGCAATTACACATAACAAACATAGTCTATAATCTATTTATTAATTTTTTACTTGATAAAAAATAAAAATAAATATTAAAAAATATTATTTTAAATAAAAAAATTTATTAACTTTCTAATAATGTGAGAAAAATTTAAATCTTAATTACTATGAATAAGTAATGAAAGTTTAAAAATAAGAAGTGAATAATTAAAAAATTAAGTAAAACTATTTTATCTTAAAGATAACTTGCTTATAGGTCAAAGATATGAGCTTTACTAAGGCTCTTATGTAGTATATATGGAATATTAAGAGAGGCCACAAGGCCTTAGTCTTATCCTCCTAATTCTATTTATGGTGCTACAACCCATATAGAACTTGTGCACCTCCCTTTTTGCAAGGACTAAGATAGTTGCTAATCTTCCTACTTTCTACTAGTAAAACTCATAATTTTTCTTTTTTGATTTCACCATAATAATTAAAAATACTTCAGTAGCCTAAAAACCTTGTATAGCCTTCAAATCTTGTTCCATTTCTTCATAATGGCTTCTAAAGTGGTAAAATTCAATATTACCAAAGTCTTGTAATCTTCTCTAAAAATTCCTAAATAAATTTTACATAAATCTAAAAAAATCTTATAATATTTTTTTAGTGATAAAATTAATTTAAATATACTAAAAATATTATTTTTTATATATTTAATTTAAAAGAAATGAAGTTCTTTTTCATGCTTCTTCTAATTACTAACTAATCATTGATAGGATTTTTATAAGTTATACATGTAGATAGGAGGCCAATAAAAATATTGGTTTTCAATAAAAAAATATTTAATATTAAATAATAAGTAAAAATACTAATAAACTAAGATAATTAATTTAAAGACTTATTAAGATTCTATTTATATATATATATATACATATATATATATATATTTTAATAAGACTTTTATAACTTATAAATACTTTTAAATTCTAATAATTATTTAAATAATCAAAAAGAATTTCTAAACTTAATATTTATATAATTGAATGATTTAAAACTATATTTTTATTAATCCACCTATTAAAGTGCATTGGTAGGATTCACAAATTAGAATTCTTAAGAAGCCCAATAACAAGTGATATGAAAATCTTTTTTATCAATAGAGATCTAAAACCATTGCTTGCTCCAAATTGCCTAAAACAACTTCAATAAGCCTACTATCTAATGTTATATTTATAAATATGCATCTTGTTGTTGATGACTAATGTTTTCAAATCAATATCAATGTCGCGATACAACATAGCGAGCATAGTAGAAGAGTTTGCTGTTGTACTGCAATCCAAACTTAAACATCCAATGAAAACACCACCATGAATTTAGATAGAATATCTTCCCTAGTTCATTGAGCAAATAAATTTCTTCTTTTTTTTGAGCATATAACACCATGAATGAGACTTGCTCCAACACCGTAGCAACAATTGCTTTGATTGCAACACAATTGATATTTTTTTTTCTAATGAACACAAAAAAAAAACAAAAAAAAGAGATAAAAATAAAAATATTGTGTATTTTAATATTATAGTACAACAAAAAAGTAAAAAAGATGAAAAAAACTCTAAAGCATACAAAGCTTAAGAGTGCAAAAAGAATAAAAATAAATAAAAAATAATACATAAACTCTGATTATGCCACTATAATAGTGTCACAACTAGATAGGAAAAACAAAAAAAACAAAAAAAAGTAAAAAAGAGCTTTTTGGACAAGGTCAAGATATATATATATATATATATATATATATATATATGAAGATATAAATCCAGATAGAAAGAAAAGAGAAGAAATTAGGCTCAAAATATACTTTGTTGGATTCTAGTGGCATCTTCTCAAAAAAATGGAATTAACCTTCACCTCTAAAAAATCTGAGAAGATAAAAAAATTATCTTTATTTTTTATTTTTATTTTAATTTTTTTCTATTTTTTCATTATTATTTTTTTATTATCTTCTAATTCTTCTTCTATTTTTTTTAATCTTTTTGAATTAATTAAACTAGATTTATATTTAGATCTTAATTTAATTAATATTTAATAAAAAAATCTATTATGAAAAATATTATAAATCCATATTAGTTAAATTAAAGAATAAGTATTTATTTTTGAATTTTTTATCAAAGAATCCCTATCAAAGACCTCTTCTTGCATTAACATCCTATTTTTTGCTATTTATCTTCAAATTCTCACAATAATTTTCCACACTAATGACTTTAAGCACGATAAGTATATTTTTTGTACTAAAACATATCAATGAGTTAATTCTATAATCTATACTATATAAGGTTTTTTTCAACTTATAAACAAGATGTTTGTTTTTTCAATAAATCCTTGAGATTGATCCATGTAAGTATCTTCTTTTAAATTTTTATAAAAAAAAAACCACTTTTACATTCATTTGATTCATTTCCAAGTCCACTGCTATCCCAATTATTATAATAGTTTTAATGATGATAAATTTGGCCTTAAGAGCAAATGTCTAATTAAAATCAATATCAGTAACTTTTGAATAATTTTTATCAATTAATCTAGATTTATATCTCAAAAAATTACCTATTACATCCTCCTTGGTTTTAAACATCTATTTATAAACCAATTAAAAATAAATTTGATAGAAGTTAAATCAATTTCTATATTTTATTATCCATGATTGTTTTGTATTCTTCTATTATAGCATTCTCCCACTTTATAAGATCTGTGGATTTCATTGCATTTTATAAACTTAAAAAATCAATAGAAAATATAACTTTGACATGTTCTTTATTTATTTATTTGAGGAAAGATGTAGTTCTTCTATCATTTATTAATTTGTTATTTTTTTTATTTTATTTTTTTTATAGAATATATTCTTTTATTTGATGAAGATTTACCTTCATGTACTTCAAGGCCTCTTACAATCTTTTCCTCTCCTAAAACTTATCTCTTCACATTCAAAGGTTGATACTCCTCTTCATCATCATCTTTAATTTGTTGATTTTTTTTATTAGTTGTTTTAAAAATTGTAGACTTACTTTGGTATATATAATTTGATTCTTCATCTTGATTTGTATTTTTTAATTCTTTATTTTCATCATCTTCTTCTTCTTTCTTTATTGAAACTAAAAATATATCTATAAATATTCTATTGTTTTTATTTGGACACATTTTCAAGTGTTCATAAGTATTCTTATACTCCAAAAATCCTATATCATGATTCTTTATGATCTTCTTTGTTTCTAAACGCATTTGCTTATATGCCTTAGTACCATCATAATATCCAATAAACACACATTTTTTATCTTTTGCATCAAGTTTGGACATTATACAATCTAATATCTTTATATAAATAAAGCATCTAAAAATTCTCATATATAAATTATAAGGTTTCTTCTAATTCTAAGCTTTATGTAGAATTATTAATATGAATGCACTTGTGGAGCATTTATGCTTTGCACATATTCTATTTACTATGGCCTCTGTCTAATACTCATGTCAAAGGTTTAACATATAAAATATACTATTTGCCATCTCTACAATAATGTGATATATTCTTTTAACAACTTTATTTTGTTATAGAATTTAAGGAGTAAAGATTTGTCTTGCAATTCCTTGAATCTTCAAGAATTTATCAAAATGCTTTAACATATACTCACTTCTATTGTCTATTTGCAATACTTTGATCTTGAACTCACATTGCTTTTCTACAAGTGCCTTTAATTCTTTAAACCTTAAAAAATACTCATTCTTGGTTTTAGGGATGTAAATCCATATTTTTTTTTCTAAAAAATCATCAATAAATGTAATAAAATATCTTATTTTTCTAGTTAATGGCATCTTCATTGATTTACAAATATCAACATGCAAAATCTTCAATAATTTGCTAACATATTGCAACTCTTCTAGGAAATAAAGTTCTTTATTGTTTGTCTTGTATACAATCTTTTCTATCAAGTGTCATGGTATTACAGTTAAATTGACCAAGTTCCAAGGCACTTACTATGAATTGGAGTTATTTCATGCTTTTGGCATTCAAATAACCAAGTCATTGATGTCAAATTTTAAAATTATCTTAATTTTCTGAAAAATTAGCAATGCTAATATGTAGAGATTTTTAGTGACTTCAAATGTGGAAGATAGTCAAAGACTTTTTACAATCATATGATATTTATTTAAGATCAAAAACTTCTTGTCATTGATTTTATGAACTCCTTCAATAATTATCTATTCCGGAACAATCATGACCTTTGTTCCTATGAATTATATCATAGATCTTTTATTTTCAGATTCTTATGATTTAATATTTGTAATATTAGATTATTTTATTAAGATGACATATTTTATATTATGTATAAAATTTATTATAAATAAAAAAAATAACTAAGCTTTTTCTTGTCAATATCTATTTCTATTATAGAATATCTAAAGAAATCCTATCAAATTTGTATCAATATTTTTTTAAATATTTGTATCAATATTTTAGAACTTTTTTTTTTAAGATTTTAAAAGTAGTTATAAAATTATCTTCATCTTTTTTTAAATCTTCAAATTTATAAAAAAACATAATAGATAGTTCAATATTAAAGTAATATTTTAGGTATATTATCAACTATAAATAAAATTATTAGAAAATTATTTTTTTATTAAGAAAATTTACTTATAATAATACAATATATTTTTCTATTCAATAGACATCTTTTTTTAATAATTATGGTTATCATCCATGATTTGATATTTTTTATTTATCAAAGGTTGATAATCCTATGGCAAAAGATTTAATAAATTATTTATTAGAAATATATATAACAATGAAGATACAACTAAAAGAAGCTCAAGAATGACAAAATATCAATGCAAATGCCTATTACAAGGAACAAATTTATTTCTATGTTGACCTTAAGATATAGTTGCTTTGTTATAATATCTACATTATTCATCCTTGTGACAAGTTAGATTATCATAGATTTAGACCATTTCTTAGTTGTGAATAGATTAATTCAATTGCTTACTGATTGCATTTACTAGACCTTGTAAAGATCCAACCTATATTTGATATATCTCATCTTAAACTATATAAGACAATAGATATACTAAGAAGATAACAAATTCCATTCCCTCTTATAGAAATCGATAATAATCAAGAGTATTAGGTTGAAGAAATCTTAGACTTAAGACATTACCAAAATAGATTAGAATATTTTAATCTATTTTGGTAATACATAGATATGTTCAGATGAATATATATTCTAATATATTCTAATCTATTTTAGAATACATATATATTCTAATATATGTATTCTAATATATACCAAAAAAGGTTGAAGTTCTTTATCAGCAATATCCATCAAAATTAAGATAAAAAATAGCAAATTTTTGTTATAAAAGAAATATTATTTAAAAAATATTGTATTCTATCTTCTACTTTTGTTTTAATTTCTATGCATATGTGGTGTTAAAGAGCTAGAAATTTAAGAGCCAACTAATTCAACTCAAGAGCTATCATTTGTAGACTTATGAAATACAATATTAAGATTGTCACAATTTTTAAGACAACATTATAAAGATAAAGATTTTCAATAATAATATATATTTTTTCTAATAAATAGCTAGGCATAACATGTTAGATATCACAATCTTAGAAAAAATCCTTGATGTTTGATGCTTTTATTGAAAGGAGGAATAATTACTAATAGTATATCAAATATTTAATTTGAAAGAATCTATAAAGGCATCAACAATTTTGATTGCTCATTTTACTTATTCCAAATTAATCTAATGGGAATAAACCTGTATAGGGAGATTCCAATACGGGGAATGACTAGTTGTTTAAGCGTTCATGTTAGGGTCACACAATCAATTACCTCCTAAATGTATCGTCTCTATTTCCAATATCTGAATACACAAGGAAACTATAATCTCCTCCTTCACCTTATCGGTCTCTTCCTTACATCAATTTAGTCATACGAATAACTACTATTTCTACCAACATATTCATCTTCATAATCTCCAACTGTAATAGTGCGCCCTCACAGCTTTCAGCTTACAATTACCCTCATTCCAATCACTGGAATTCTTCACACAGAACTGCCATTCACATTACGGTATTTCACACAAACACAGATTCATTCTCTCTGCTGAACTACAATCAGATTTCAGCATTCAATCTTTTTTCTTCTCAAATAATACCAATCACATTTCTATTCCATAATTCACTTCACAATATTTACAAACTCTCAATCCTCTTATTCAAAGAAAATAACAAACAAAAGAAAAGAGGTAGCACTAAGCTTATCATCGCTCACAACTATCACAGCGATGGCCCTTGGCTCATGACTATCACAGTCTCGTATCCTAATTAACTTCTACAACTCCTATATAATTTCTCTTGATTCTCCAGATTCTAATCATAATTCTGTAATTAATTGCTTTTAATAACTAAATCACTCATCCGTCTTCCTTAATTTTCTATTATATGGACTATTAATATATTTTATCAATATCTTTCAAAAAAGAATTAATATCTATTCTACATAGCCTCACTCCTATCTGTGCAGCATCCTCGCAAACACTCAATTGATACCTATCTAAAAATTATCTAATAAAACTCTACAAAAATTACGATCCCTCTGGCCTATCCAATTAATCAATTGCAGCAGTATCTGTTATTGGTTCCATCGATTTCGATTCCAACTGCAAATCTTTGTCCTCCTCCAATCCTTCCATCAGCTCATGCCTCAAATGAGTTGAAAGGTCTTCATTGTACTCGCCTAATTCACAAACTTGAGCTTCCAATTTCAGGATCTGGGCATCTTTCAATTCCAACCGGCGCTGAAAGTGACTTCTCTCTTCTAGAACTTCAAAAACTAGTAACGTCGATACTTGTGCTTAACCAATATTGACTAAATCCTCTGCCAATCTTGTCACCTCGATGTTCAAGGCCTCAATTTCAGCCCTTAACTGCTCTGTTTTACATTTGTATTGGTCACTCAATACCAATTTTTCTTGCGCCAATAACTCGGCTTTTTCTCGTTCCATTATCAACTAACCCTTTACTTTTTCCAGTTCTAAAATTAAATGACTGCAAGCCCAGAATAGTTCTTACCTGTGGATCTCTACCATGCATTCTCTTTCTTTGTCTCAAGCTTCTTGTTGTTCCTCAATTTTTCACTCTAATAGCAGCTTCGATTTCGTATTCGCCTAGATGATCCATTTTTGCTCTTCAATTCTTCGAGATTGCTCTGATATTACCTTTTTGCTTCTTTCTAATTCCTGTTTACCAGTGCCCTCTACATTCAATGCTCGTACCATGCAATGTATTTACAAAATGCACTTCAATAGAGCATTTTTAAGATGTACGCCTTTCAATAGTCGGCCCTGTGGAAACACGAACTGATTGATATCTAACAACGTCGGGACTTCATTCTCTTCCTCGACCACCGAACGAATCGGATCCGTTTCCAGTGCCACTAGACGACTGGATTTTCCAATTTCATGTATTACTTCAATTGTATTGACATTCTATGCCAACGAATTCCATTCTTGTTGCAGAGGCACTCGCACTGATTTAAAACTTCCTTCTAGTCATGATGTTTGCCGCAATGTGTATGCGATCTCAGCATACACATAATTGGAACATAGCAATGTTGTAAACTTCCCTATTTTGTACTTGGCTCCCATTTCTGCATGAATACGGGTTATTACATAAGCTACCCAATTACATACCATCCCTTCAAACATCCCTACCACTGCAAATATTAACCGTCTTGACATATATGTATTGTAACGATACAACCCTAGACGCCTAAGCACGAAGCGCAACCATTCCATGAGCTCTGGTGTAATTACCTCAATCGTCCGCCAACCTTGGTTCTTCTCAAATAATGACATGCCACCTTTATATCCCAATTCGTTTCCGTGCCCAAAATTATTTTGGTTAAAATCTTACATAAAATACCATTGGTCTTTTTTGTCTATCCATTGGCCCAAGGATGATATGGTGTTGTTTTTCTGTGCTTGATTTCGTATGTGTTCATCAAAGCTGCTATAGTAGCATTTATGAAATCAGTGCCTCGATCGCTAACTAATTTCCTCGGACATCCAAATCGAGTAATAATATTCTCATATAGAAAAGTGGCCATCATATTGGCATTATCATTGCAGATAGTAATAGCCTCCGCCTATTTGGTTACATAGTCCGTGGCCACTAAAATATACCGCTTTTGTCCATGTCTCGATGTTGGTGCAATGGGTCCAACAAAATCAATTCCCCATTTCTTGAATGGTGCTTGTGCCAAGATTGGTACTAACGGCATCACTGAAGTACCTGTGGGTCGACCAATTCGTTGATAGGAATCACAACGACGAACAAATTGGTGTGCATCAAAAAATATTGTGGGCCACCAATATCCGGCCATTAAAGCCTTGCAAGCAGTACTATCTCCCGCGAAATGTCCACCACAACTATCCAAATGACATCCCTCTAGTATCGATTGTACTTCACTAAGAAAGATGCAACGGCATAGAATTCCATCCCAGCCTTGCTTATACAAGGCATCTCCCATCATCATATATGGTACACTTTTTAAAATCAGCTGTTTCTTGAGTTTCTCACTATATGTAGGTGAGAATGTCTGAAATGTCAGATATTGAATCAATTCACTATATTCGTTTGTAATCACTTTGGTTATAAACAACTGCGTTGTCGTATTACGTGCTTTCCTGCTCGAGAACGCGCCGGGCGTCTGGCTGTAGAACATAGTATGGAGATTCGTCGATAGTCGCGCAGTCTATCAGTTTTTGACTGCTGGAATATAAACGACTGCAATAATGTACAGTAAATCTATATAGGTGCTCTTCGACTGCTTGTCGAAGTCCTTTTTGCCCCAACCGATAGGTCTCTAGACGTTACAGAGAACCCCGAACAATCCAAACTGTTAATCTTCAATACCCCTTTGTACTTACGATCTTGTATCCACTGACTGTCCTGTTAGATTAACCCAATAAATTTCATTCACTCCGCATACTCAATCCTATAGACACCCCTTTAATCCTTCAATCACAGACGTAACTCGATTTTACAAAACAGTCAAGAGTATTCAAACCCACTTCATTTAAAAATCCCGATTCACCATTACAACACTGACTTCAGCAGTGATTGACTCAGTCTTCCTAAAACTCTACGAAGAAGAAAAATCCAAATCCTATGTCTTTCCTTCCCTGACCCGAAGCATGAAGCTCCTCTCTCTAATTCCCTTGATCTTCAAAAACCTCCAATAAAAAAACCGAACTGGTAACCTTGCAGAAGCTTGAAGAACTCGCTTCTCCCCCCGATTTCCCTCCAAAAAAAAAACCCACACCCCTCCAAAACTATATCCCCCCTAACCTTATCATCTGAATTTCTTCAATCTTCCGTCTTAGATCCGGAATTGGCTCCCACCTCAAGCTTGGATCCGAAATTGGCTCTCGCCGCCAAGCTTTCTCCTCCATTTTTACCTTTAAGAAATCCATTTACCAAAAACAACGTTCCCTGAGACGGCACAGAGAACAGGACAGCCTGAAACAGAATCGAACCCCGTAATCGGGACCACATTGAGTCGCCCGACCAATTCAGGTCCTATATTGGGAAAGATGCCCGTAGTAACCTGGATGTTCCCGTAATTGGGTCAAATTGGTCCTCGCATCAGATTGGCTAAGACCCGTAGTAAGACCTGGATTTCCCGTAACTAGACTGCATTGGGTTGCCCCACCAATACAGGTCTCATATTGGGTAAGAGGACCCGGATTGGATTATCAAAATTGGATCCAATTGGCTCCTCGAACCCGTCGTGTGAATTGGTCCTTCTCTTCCTGCTGACTCCCGTTATTGGAATCGAACGGGGCATTTCAGTATGCCCCGGCTGACTGTAACGGAGTCACTGAACCTGACCACTCAGTATTTGTACTGGAGTTGGTCGATGTTCCCAATATTTGAGGTAACTGAATATTAATAAAATTCCCCTTTCTTTTTATTTTCACTGTATACTCGTGTCACAACACGACATCCACCCCCTCTGAACCTGTGCATCCTCCGATATGCACCAATTTACCCAATTGCTGTTTGATTCTGAATATATCCCCTACGTCTTTGTCCAGTTCGTCTTTGTCACCTTCATTATCCATATCACTTTCATCTTCTTGCTACGGAATCTCTGTACCTTCATTAAGGTCTTCCATATTCATCTCTGCGTGTCTTCGTTTAAATATTTTTACTCTCTTCCCTGCAATTGGTATTTTCAATTTTGTACCATCTAACTCCCGTAATGAGTAAGTCGCATTATCATGAACAGTTGTTACAACATATGGTCCAAACCAACGTTTTGAAAATTTCCGCAAAGTACTATGTTGATTATCCAGACTATTGTCATAAACAAGTACCCAGTCACCTTCCTCGATTGCTTTTGGTCTCAATCGATGTTGCTTATCGAATCGCGCCTTGTTTTGTAACCTTGCTCTTTTTAACCTTTCCAATGCTATCTGGACATCTTCCATTCTTTGCTCCAATTGTCGAATCCTAATAGCCAGAAGTTCTTCTCTTGTCAATCCATCTTCCCATGGTAGCATACTCCAAGTAAGTACCTTTTCTTCAATCGGCATAATTGGTTTTTGACCTGTCATAAGTTCTACTGGCATATATCCTGTCACCGAACTATGTGTTGTTCGATCAGCCCATAATGTAAATGACAAAAGCCGTGGCCACTCTTTAACCTTCCCATTACAAGCTTTAACCAATGCTTTCACAATCGGCGGGTGACCGCGTTCGCTTTTCGCATTCCCTTCCGGATTATAAGCAGTAGTCAGTGATAGTTTAACTCCACATCTTTCAAAGAACTTACGAGCTTCTTGTGCATTTAATTCTCCACGATCTGCAGTGATTTTTCCTACGCACCCGTAACGGCAAATGACATCTTCAAGCAAAAACCTACAAATCCCCTCTGTAGATTTTGTCCTCAATGCTCTTCCTTCTAATTGATTTGATAAATCTTCATGAGCTAAAACCAAATATCTCATCTGCCATAACCCAACTAGCATAATAACCAAATCAACAATCCATTTAAAATGAATAGCCAGAGGATACGTAGGATGAAGACCATCTCGATGTAAAAATCCATATGCTTTTTTTCTTATTTGTTTGAATTTTTCTGTAGACCAATTCCCCTACTTAGACAAGGTATTCAAATAATGACCAATATCCAATAATTCTCCTTCATAAGCTTTTTCAAGAAATAGCTTGTCTTCTCTGTTGAGATTTGATATTGAATAAAATTTCAATCCGACATCATCAATGTCTTCAACCATTTCGTCCTCCTTCTCGTATCTTGCTCGAGATAGCATGTCTGCTACTAAATTGTCCTTTCCAGTGATATGCTTAAATTCTGGATTTAGTGACTTAATATAAGCAATCCATTTCAACATTGCAATATCTAGCGTTGAACAGTTAATAATCATTCCAAGCAATGGCAAGCAATCTGTTTCAATTACTACTACTGCCCCAATCAAATAGTCCTTTTCAGCTTTCATAGCCGAAACGACTCCCCAAAGTTCTCTTTTGACTTGCGAATATGCACGCTGACGAATACTTAAAACTTTAGCCCCAAATCGAACTGCAAATCTACTCCCATTCGAATCATCTTGACCCACAGCCCATCCAACGGCAATTGGACTAGCGTCTACAGTAAGAATCACTGGTCTATTGCACTTATAATCAACCTTCCTCAATATTGGAGGTGACATCAATAATTTCTTCAATCTTTGCATTGCCTGAATATGCCTTTCTTTCCATTCAAATCGGTAACCCTTGCGTAACAGTTCATATAATGGATCCGCTATGTGAGGAAAACGAGGGATCCAGATTCGATAAAATACACATGCACCCAAAAACCTACGAACCTCTGTTAAAGAACCACAATCCTCTTTCATCCTTCCAATTGCATCAACTTTAGTCGGATCTGGTTTTCTTCCGTAAGATCCGCACAAATGTCCAACAATTACAACCTCTCGCACTCCAAATACGGACTTCATACCCGATAATGTAAGATGAACTTCTCCAAGCCGAGTTAAAATCTTTTCACAATCTTGTATATGATCAACAACATATCTGCGGCACCCCCTCGTATCTAAAGTTTCATCCTTGTCTCCTTCTCTGCACCCCTTTATAGGAACATCATTCAGAAAAGGCATAGTCTTTTCCGGGGTAAAATCTCTCAATACCTTATTCATCCCATTCATCATATGCGCAACTGAGTTGGTCGCGCCTTGAGGAAGAGTGCTTATTCTAACCAATCCAAGCGGTGTTCTCATCGTTGTCATATCTCTACTTCCTTCGGCAAGTTGAAATTGATCATAACTTGAATACAAATCACCCATTGAATAGATCGCCCTTCCAGCAAACGCCTCAGCAAATTCATCCACAATAGGTCCAATTCCTGCATTCCTGACAGTTAAAGCATTCACCGGCTGCATATCTTGAATAAACCGCAGTGACCCATTCTTCTTAGGTACCGTAAACCATCGACTAGAATATGGCGCAAATGAAGGTTCTAATATTTTCATCTTTATCTTTTCTTTCAATAGTTCCACCAATTTAGGTAAATGTGCCCTCGGTACTAGAATCGGTCTTAGATTCCAAGGTACATGCGGTACAGTGAAGATAACCATAGGTGTTATAATATTTGGATCCACACACCCAATTTCATGAGATTCGAAGGCAAACGATCTACCTTGTTTAGCCAACATCTTTTTGAAGCAAGTAATTTCTTCCGGCAATAAAGAACCATCAGAACCAATCTTCAATTCTTCAAAAGTCTCTTCAGTAAACTGATGTCCAATACTCATTGGATCTCTTAAACTCGCTTCTTTTGATGCTTCTCCCATTTGTTCTTTAGAATCCTCTCGTAATGGTCCGGCAACAGGCTTTACCTTCTTATCTGCCGTTTTATATCTCGTCTCTACTGTGACTTTTGGTGCTTGAAAAGATTCAAGCATGGTATAAACCTCTCTCGAATGAATCTCAACAATCTTATCATTATCCCCTAACCCAATAGATGTAATCAATTCCAATGAATCTTCCAACCCATTTTCTTCATAAACACCCAAAATCCTCTCATCATCTTACAATGTACCTATCTTGCGTAACTGTCCTTCAATATCATATAATCTTTTTCTTTCTTTTCTTTTAAAATCATCAACTTTCTTATACATAATATTTCCATTCTCCAATATACCAATAAAACTCGCATCAAAGGCACCTTCATCTCGCAAGAGTACCTCCTCTTTTGTACCTCCATAATCTCGCTTTACAGTGGTACCTCCCCAAAATCCTTAAATCCTTCAACAATCTTTGGCAATGGTTTCTCCCTCAACCTATCTCGATTCCGTTCATGGTTAGGAGGTACTGTTAGAAATTGTACAGCTTTCCTCCCATCTTCGCTCCGTACCCTTGCATAAGCAGAACCATCGTCAAGTACCTTTGTTTCCATCCGTATTGCCGTGATATAAGGTTGTCCTAAAATCAACGGATAAGACGTTGTATCTTGAACGAAGAAATGTTGCTCCGTCGCAACATCCCCAATCCGAATTTTGACATGTGGACAAGCTCCATATAATTCGCCTCGTGTGTTATTAGCTGCTTGTATTGCCCATCCATGTTCCATATCAATTGGCCATTTTTGCTTCTTATAATGATCTTTAGACATGAGATTTATTTCAGAACCATGGTCCACCAAAGCACCTATTGGTTCTTCTATATCTCCTACCTTCACCAATACCTCAGTAGTTGCCCTTGCCCAATGCTTTCGAGTATAATGGCTCAAAGTTTCCATTTCCTTGTCACTAGAATCTTCGAAACGTACTCGCTGATTATACCCATTCTTTT
The DNA here is from genome assembly GCF_059467195.1 of Physcomitrium patens. NCBI lineage: Eukaryota > Viridiplantae > Streptophyta > Bryopsida > Funariales > Funariaceae > Physcomitrium > Physcomitrium patens. The sequence goes on along the minus strand of NC_143416.1, from coordinate 7,669,927 downwards.
CATTTGTTGGTTGCTTGTAACCAATATCAACCTCTTCTTCATCTCTACATATTCTTGCATCAATAGCATGACTCATTCCAGTTTCGCTCATTAATTACCTCTTTTGCTTAATGCTGTCAATGATAACATCATGAAATTCCTTCTTTGCAATTTCCAAGACTTCTTTCAATGTGAATTCCATCTTAGCGTTTAATATACGTTCTTCCAACACCCCTTTCAAATTTGTTGCCGCTTCAATGTCAGAAAGTAGCTTATAAGCAATTGATTTGCCCTTATCTTTTGTCTCCATTGTTTTTTCTCCCAATGATGCTGAGGTATCCTTTACAGGCAATTCTTGTGAAGCTGCCTCCCGAGCCTTGTCTCCTCGAGTTTGCCTCTTAAAAGAATTTCCTTCTCTAGTATCATCAAAATTTCCTCGTCTTTTTTCTTCCATCAAAGCTTCATGTTGGCTCTTAGCAATATATGCATGAACTGAAAGAGACTCAACAGGATCCTCCCAACCTGTTCTTCCTCGTATTGTAGCTGCAGTTCTCAATAACACTTCTCGAGGTAATTTTCCTTCTTGCATTGTAGAAACGGCAGAAGCCCAAAACTCACTAGTTTCCGTACTCCCACCAATTTCATCCTCTACTCTAGCACCATAACTTGCACTTTCTCGTACTATTGTTTCATGCTCTTTTAAGTAATCTTGAACCAATGCTCTCATTCCTCCCTTGCCAAAATTAGTTTGAAGAAGATCCTCCCTATCTTTCAATGCTATCTTCTCATCTTTCCAGCAAATAATTCCCTGCCGTATCATATTATTAAATTCATTGCAATCTTTTCTAGTGTGTGAAGCATCATCACACCAAATGCATCTTTGTACATATCCTTGTTTTGAAACATTCTTCGAATTGTTTATAGAAGTATTCTCTTCAAGTCTTGCCAATTTGATTTGAAGATCTCGCATTCCTCGTATAATTTCTTCCATACCCATATCTGCTTTCTTTGACAAGGATCTCGAAGGTTGAACTGTAGGCATTGTCGGTGGTGTTGTACGTACTGGAGCTTTGGGTGCTTGTACTGTTTTTGGAATATTACTCCTATCCTTCCTCCTTTCTTTTTTTGTAAGCAACCCCACCGCATCTTCAACGTTCTTCCACTTCGTTGTCAATCCTTCATCTTCTTCTTTGTCTTCAAGAAGGGGTTCTAATTTCTCTTGCAATTCTCCATCAGCAGCTTGAAGAAATAGATCAACTTTGTTCGGCTCCAATGTCAATTTTTCTACCTTCGATAATTGAGAGTACTGCCTCTCAAATTCCCTTAGTAGCTCTGTTGCTTGCAAATTCTTATTGGGCCGTTCAATCCATCCCAGAAACAGCTTCTTAGTAACGCGATCAACATCTTCCAAGAAATATTCGTCTTTCAATGCATGTGAAAAATCCTCCCATGAATTCCCACAACGATCCGTAATCGATGTAATGTGGTCCCTTATCTCCGGTATCGTGGCAAGTCCAAATAGTGCAACCATTTTCTTCTCAGAAACCCGATTTAATTCCATTTCACGAACATAACATCTTAAATACCTTGAAATATTCCTCCCATCAAATTGATCAATTTTATTGACCACTGCTTGCAATGCTTTAGTTGCCAAGGCTTCCTTTCGATCATTGCTTTGATGTTGCTGCATTGACAATGAGAAGGCTTGAAACAAACTAGCAATAGACGGATCCATGTGCATACCTTGTCCTTTAGAAGACTCCCCACCAGAAACTTCTCCCAAAAATCCTTCAAAATTTTTATTTTCGTTTTCCATAAAAATAAAGATAAAATCAACCGAAATCCAATACCTTCTACCTCAAGCTTTCACGTCGGGTTCACCACTTATGTCGTATTACGTGCTTTCCTGCTCGAGAACACGCCGGGCATCTGGCTGTAGAAGGTAGTATGGAGATTCGCCGATAGTCGCGCAGTCTATCAGTTTTTGACTGTTGGAATATAAACGACTGCAACAATGTACAGTAAATCTATACAGGTGCTCTTCGACTGCTTGTTGAAGTCCTTTTTGCCCCAACCGATAGGTCTCTAGACGTTACAGAGAACCCCGAACAACCCAAACTGTTAATCTTCAATACCCCTTTGTACTTACGATCTTGTATCCACTGACTGTCCTGTTAGATTAACCCAATAAATTTCATTCACTCCGCATACTCAATCCTATAGACACCCCTTTAATCCTTCAATCACAGACGTAACTCGATTTTACAAAACAGTCAAGAGTATTCAAACCCACTTCATTTAAAAATCCCGATTCACCATTACAACACTGACTTCAGCAGCGATTGCTTCAGTCTTCCCAAAACTCTACGAAGAAGAAAAATCCAAATCCTATGTCTTTCCTTCCCTGACCCGAAGCATGAAGCTCCTCTCTCTAATTCCCTTGATCTTCAAAAACCTCCAATAAAAAAACCGAACTGGTAACCTTGCAGAAGCTTGAAGAACTCGCTTCCCCCCCCCGATTTCCCTCCAAAAAAAAAAACCCACACCCCTCCAAAACTATATCCCCCCTAACCTTATCATCTGAATTTCTTCAATCTTCCGTCTTAGATCCGAAATTGGCTCCCACCTCAAGCTTGGATCCGAAATTGGCTCTCGCTGCCAAACTTTCTCCTCCGTTTTTACCTTTAAGAAATCCATTTACCAAAAACAACGTTCCTTGAGACGGCACAGAGAACAGGACAGCCTGAAACAGAATCGAACCCCGTAATCGGGACCACATTGAGTCGCCCGACCAATTCAGGTCCTATATTGGGAAAGATGCCCGTAGTAACCTGGATGTTCCCGTAATTGGGTCAAATTGGTCCTCGCATCAGATTGGCTAAGACCCGTAGTAAGACCTGGATTTCCCGTAACTAGACTGCATTGGGTTGCCCCACCAATACAGGTCTCATATTGGGTAAGAGGACCCGGATTGGATTATCGAAATTGGATCCAATTGGCTCCTCGAACCCGTCGTGTGAATTGGTCCTTCTCTTCCTGCTGACTCCCGTTATTGGAATCGAACGGGGCATTTCAGTATGCCCCGGCTGACTGTAACGGAGTCACTGAACCTGACCACTCAGTATTTGTACTGGAGTTGGTCGATGTTCCCAATATTTGAGGTAACTGAATATTAATAAAATTCCCCTTTCTTTTTATTTTCACTGTATACTCGTGTCACAACACGACAGCGTGTCAAGAAGTGCATCATTAATAGGCTTATTATCCAAGATATTGGACAATCGAGACAAGTGATCCGCATTGCCATGTTTCATTCGTGGTCGTACATTGATAGTAAAATTAAATTCTTGAAGTAATAACACCCATCGAGCAATGCGTCTACTCAATTGAGGCTTATTAATCATGTATTTGAAGGCATCATGATCCACATAAAAGACAAATGGATACCCAAGCAAATAGTGCCAAAATTTTTGAACCGAGTATATCATACCCAATGCTTCTCGTTCAGTAGTAGTCTAATTACGTTCGACAGCCACCAAATACCAACTAGCATAATAGATAAGATGATCCAGACCCTAGTCATCCTTCTGACTTAGCACCAATCCAATAGCCACATTGGATGCATCAACATACACATGAAAGGGCTCGGTCCAACGAGAGGCCACCAATATTGGTGCAGAGATCAATTTTGACTTCAATGCTTCAAAGGCCATAGTACACTCCATGGTCCAGATGAGACTACTCCCATCTACGAAGGTTTCTTCAGTAAGTTCGTTAAAGGTTGATAAATAACTACAAATGAACAAATAAATCGTCGATAATAATTGACATGGCTGACGAACCCTCGAACACCGGAGACCGTCTCTGGTCTAGGCAAGTTCATTATATGTGTCACTTTGTCCGGATCCGTAGTAATACCATGACTAGAGATGATATGTTCTAATAATTTTCTTGACAGAACACCAAATTGATACTTATCCAAGTTCAACGATATTCCAAACTTAGCGCACTGAGCCAAGCATTTACCGAGACAATTAAGATGATCTTGTTTTGTACTGAATGCATAGAAGTCATCTAAAAAGATCTCTATAAACAGCCAGAGATAGTCTTGGAAGTCCTGAGTCATCACTCTTTGAAACGTGGTTGGGTCGTTACATAACCCAAAAGGCATCACGTGAGAAGCGAATGTGCCCCAATTTGTAGTAAAGGTCGTCTTGAGCTGGTCTTCCATTGCAATTTGAACCTGATCATATCCAAAAAATCCATCTAGGAACAAATAACATTCATGACTTGCTACAGCATCCAATATACTATCCGTGAAGGGTAGTGGGCAGTAATCTTTCTTGGTGGCTACATTAAGTTTCCCAAAATCTTGAAAAATTCAGATTTTTTGATTCTTTTTTGGCACCATCATGATTGAAAAAATCCACTCACTATTTGATACCGGGTAAATAAAACAAACCGCAAGAAGCTTGTCTAATTCTTCTTTCACCATGAGGAAATATTTAAGATTAAGGCGATGTTGCCTCTGCCGTATCGGTTTAGAGTTCTCTTCTAAAATGATACGATGCTCACAGATTTTGGCGGGAATACCTTTTAAATCATCATAAGTCCAAGCAAAAGTGGATTTATGATGCAAGAAAAATTTGGTCCAGTAGGTCAACTCTTATTCCTTAATACCTTCATAGACTTTAATTGTCCGAGGTTCTGCTGTGGTCACCAAATTGATAGTTTGACATAAAGGTGCAACGATGATGTTCTGTTTCAATCTCCACGCTCGTTTAAAGTTAGTCAATAAGTTTGACATGTATGAAGTACAAAATTCTGTGTCTAGGGTACTAACATGGTGCACATCATACTTAGTCATTCAATCAATACTAATATAATCTGAATTTTTCGAGTCCGTCGTATATATCAAGTACTCCCCTGGACCTCCACATTGGTACACCACTCCAAGGTGTAGTGTTGCTTCCACGGGTGCCTCCATAATTGGTACTACTACATCATCATCGGAGCTAAGCTCATCGTCTAACGTTAATTCAGATGCTGGCAATGGAGACTCTCCATGATAGTGTACTAGGTACATTTATAACACCATTTTATCTCCGCCTTTGCCAATTGTTAAAGTACCCCGATCCCAATTGTTCTTGGCTTTTGCTTGATAAAACTAAGGTTGCCCCAATAAAATTGGATAAGATAAAGTCAAACGTTGTAATCAAAAGACGATATAGTCAATTTCATATGCAATACCGGCAATCATAGTTTGAACACTCCGTAAGATATCCATTGGTTTAATCCGACTATGATCTACTATCCGTAATACCAATGTCGTAGGTATTAAGTGTTCCAAATCTAAAGCATCTATTGTATTAGTGTTCATTAAATTGACGTTGGAACCACTATCCAATTGAACACTCGAGATCATAACACCATCAATTGAAACATTGATGGTTGGTGCACCTAGGTTAGGGTTCAAACTAACTTCACAAACTTCTTTATTATGGTGCTTATGCCATCTTAACGATGAATTCAAAGTAGAACGAGACTCTGGTGCGACCGTTAGAAGTTTCTTCATAAAAATAGAAGGTCGAATAGCGTCCAGATCCTTTAAATTATCATAGGGTTCCATATTTAGGATAATTTCTAATACCCTCTTTCTTTTCATTGGTTTGAGTTTAACTCCGTGAGATAAGATATTCTTCTGTCCTGGACTTGGAATTGGAACAATAGCTGGGGCTTCCTTGGAATTCCCTCCCCTCCCCCCCCCCCCGAGAGGATCTTTCAATGAATAGGACGTTTTTCAAAACTGCTTAGAGATCGAAACTGCTTGGAACGGAATCAAAGCCTCTGTAATTGTGACTTCATTAGGTTGTGCTACCGAGTTAGATCTCATACTGGGTACAAAGCTTGTAATGGGACCTGGATTGGATGGTCCCCTAATTTGGTCAAATTGGTCTTTTGCATCGGGATTATCCAAATATTGAATTGGTCCTTTTTCCTTTTGTTGACTTCGGGTAAGAACGACTTGGACACATTCCACACGATTTATCAGAGAATCTTGAAGACCTCGATTTATCTCTTAAAATTTTCCTTGGCTTTGGATCTATTGATCCCGATTATTGACATTGAACGGAGCATTACATTGTTGATACGTTTGCCCTGACTACTTGCAATTTCCACAAATTGGCACATAATCATCACTGGCTCTAGGATTGGGACATTTATTGACATAATAACTAATCTATCTACAATGAAAACAACGAAGTGGTCTTCTTGCACCCCCATCACGCATATTGGGTGCCTCCACTGGTATATACCTACTAGGTTTGTTCCATATAGGGTTAGAAAATGATCCTGGTTGTCCCATTGGTACTGAGGGAACTTGGTTTGATGACGTCGATGGAGCATATTGCTGATACCTCTGCTGCTCCTTACAGTAGTTCTGGGGGTTTGATGTAGACCCCTGATTAAAATTAGAACTTTGAAAGTTATTGAATGCTCGATTTTGTCGATTAAATCAATTTCTATTCCATCTAAACGTATTTCTCGTTTGCACTTGATTGACGTCCAACTAAATTAGTGGGATCATGGTCTGATTACTAAATTGTTGTTATTATCTTTGTCAATTCCAACAATTTGCTGTTAGGTGCTTTCCTCCGCAAAATGTACATTGATCCATTATTTGTGAGAGTGATGGGCATTCTGTTACAGAATGACCGTGGCCCTTACAATTACTGCACCATACATTGGTCCTAGTATTGATAGGCTTTTGCCTCTTCTCCTTATCTTTGGCCATATTGATGGCCATTTCTTCCATTTTCTTCGTCAAATTCAATAACAAGGTTTCATTAGAATCTTTTAGGGCTGGCATTATTGGTATCTCTACCATAGTTAATGCTTTTTGTTGATACGGAAAATATGGAGCATATGCTATTGTCACGTTCGGTGGTATAGCTTGCAATGGAGTGACATTAACTGGCCCCTAAATATTAGTATTGGAATTGGCCCCTATTTCTAACATTTATAGATAACTACCCATTGATTCATTCCAAGTCGGATTTTGATATCTACCTTGAACTAGAATCATTGTAGCTCCCGCAATTAAAAACTAATCATAATGGCATTCCTCCCAAACCTTGGTTCTATTAAGGGACGCAACCTCCGTAATGGTTTGAGCTTTTTTTACAAATATTTTTAGCTCTGGTGGGTGCAAACCATTGATTAATATGGATAAGATAAATGCCTCCGATATTTGGTGATTCGGCCACTTACTGAGTATATCAGCCACTTGGCCATAATACGATTCCACCGCCTCCCCTAGGATCATTTTGCTGTTCATTAACCTCTCTCGAAGGCGGTCCTCAAAACCAATTGGCCAAAAATGAGATAGAAATGCATTCTTCAATGCTTCTCAATTCGAAAATTGATCCACTGGTTGGTGGTTGTACCATTCAAATGCCGTGTCTTTTAAGGTCGCTGGTAGCCATCGCAACCAAATATCTTCAATTCTACCATTATTAGCTACATATGCTGTAAGAAACTAAGACAAATGTTGATCAGGATTCACATCCAAAAATCCCCAAAAAGTAGGTAGTGGCGCGATACTAGTCGTATGATCGCCCCTGCACCCATTTGTACTGCAATCAGAACGGTTGGTCTTCCTGATGCCATTGAATTTCTTGTTCCGCTAAACTCCATTTTAAAATAATCTCTGCTTTCTCTTATTCTAATTTCCGAGTTCTCAATGCTCCTCAATTTACTATAATTTTCTGCAAATTGTTTTATTGTTTGAATTGCAGGTGAAAATGTCAAATTTTGAAATACAATATAGTTACCTTTATTGGCGACCAATTTGTGCTTATGTGAAGAGCCACTATTGCTTGTTTCATCGGTACCTCTTATTGAAAAAATATCCAATGGAGTACCGAATTCTTCTACGCCTCCTTCTCTTTCAGTTAACGGCCTCAAGATTTCCACTGGAATATTAACGAAATTTCTCGCGAATGTTCTTGGCAGTTTTTCTAACGGTACATACGACTACAGAATTAACAGTCTGTCCGGTTCTTGATATATTTGGATGTGCCGACAAGCTTGCAACCATGATTTAATCCCATTCAGTCGATGCTTCTTTTTAAGATTACGTTCTTATTCCTTTCTAAGCAAGTTCCTTCCTTGTGCTCTTTCCCGTCTTTCTCTCAATTGAATTATTTTCCTCGATGCAATGCTCTCGTTCTTATTAACCATAATCTTGCTTCAAACACTACTGAAATTATCTTCCATTGCCAATTTTTTCACACGTTTGGTAATTAATTCCTAATACTCAAAGCTAATATTACTCCTCGGCAGTGGCACCAAAATGTGATTGCTCGTTTTACTTATTCTGGAAGAAACCTTCCAGAATAAACCAGTATAGGGAGATTCAAACACGGGGAATGACTAGTTGCTTAAGCGTTCACGTTAGGATCACACAATCAATTATCTTTTAAATGTATCGTCTCTATTTTCAATATCTGAAGACACAAGGAAACTATAATCTCCTCCTTCACCTTATCGGTCTCTTCCTTACAGCAATTCAGTCATACCAATAACTGCTATTTTCACTAATATATTCACCCTCATAATCTCCAACTGTAATATTGTGCCCTCACAACTTTCAGCACACAATTACCCTCATTCCAATCACTGGAATTCTTCACACAGAACTGCCATTCACATTACAATATTTCACACAAACACAGACTCATTCTCTCTGCTGAACTACAATCAGATTTCTGCATTCAATCTTTTTTCTTCTCAAATAATATCAATCACATTTCCATTCTATAATTCACTTCACACTATTCAGAAACTCTCAATCCTCTTATTCAAAGAAAATAACAAACAAAAGAAAAGTGGTAGCATCAAGCTTACCCCGGCTCACAACTATCATAGCAATGGCCCAATGGCCCTCGGCTCATGACTATCACAGTCTGGCATCCTAATTAACTTCTACAACTCCTATATACTTTCCCCTGATTCTTCAGATTCTAACCATAATTCTGTAATTAATCACTATTAATAACTAAATCACTCATCCATCCTCTTGAATTTTTTATTATATGGACTATTAATATATTTTACCAATATCTTTCAAAAACGAATTAATATCTATTCTACAACAATGATCAAATAACAATATGGACTTCTAGCCCTAACAAAAGATATTATTAATGGTTGAAAGGACCTATCAACCATCGTTAAAAGAAAAAAAAAATTAGAATAGGTATCAAATATAGTTTGCCACATCTTGGATTTACGTAACATAGGATTCTTATTCCTTGTAGAATTCATCCCTAGAAGGAAGGATAATATCATAGACATATATACTTATCCAGGAAAACAGAACTAGATAGAATGTAAATATAAATATATTTTGATATTATCTTGTGGCACAGCTTCTTAGAAGCTATATAGACATATATTTGACTTTATACATGTTTGATGTTGATTTGTAGTTTAAATATTTGGTCAACATGTTAGTCATGTGTTCTATGTGTTGGTAGTTAATGGTACAAGTGAATGATGTTGCGCTTATATAGAAAACTTATCTTTTAAATAAAGATACATGTTGTAAGCCTAAAATCCACCACTTTATGGAATTAATACTACAGAAGGAGCTCAAGAGGTAGAATGGAAGATCTCCTAATTGTGCAATTATTAAGTTAATTTAAATACAGGTGTTTGTAGTTTAATTAAAAATAACACCTTCCAAGCAATGATTATCAATATTAGATTAAAATATAAAATAAAATTCACTATGCAAAAATGATAAAAATAATTAATTAAGTTATAATTATTAATTCATTGTAAAAATAAAAACTTAATTTTAAATTAAAATTAAAAGTTAAAGTGAGAATTTTAAAGGTTAAAACTACAATCTTAAATTTTATTAGGTAAAAATTGAAATATAGAGATTATGAGTCAATAAGAAGATAAAAGTAAAAATAAAATAAGAGAGGTAAAAGCAAAGGTACCTTGACAACATTGTCATGATATAATACGACTATATAGTGAAATTATAATCAAAATTGAATTTCTAATTAATATCTAATTATCTTAGTTTAATTATAATTTGAGGTATCTAACATGGCTTTTATAAAAGCCTCTTAGGTTATTTTCTTATCTTAATAATTAGTAGGTTGAAGGGTAGTTAATAATTTTACCTTCTAGGTTATAAAGACTCTTCTATTACCTTAGAAAGACCATAAATTGATGAAATCAAATTAAAAGAGATAAATAATTAACATAGTTGGTACTAGGGTTAAGTTGAGAATAGGATTGGACTAAAAAATCCTTAAGATAGGATAGATCAATACCCAAGGGTCGATTGTTTGTAAGACAAGGTCGAAATCAGACCTCTAGCCACTAAAACGATGGCCTAGGGTAAAATAGGGTTTTATTCGAAGTTCAAAGGTTAGAATTTGAGAGCTAGCTTAAAGTTCTTTTCAGAGACGTAAGAATTGTTTTGAGAAGGTTTTGGAGGACTTAGCAATTGTTGTTCAAAGTCAGGGTTTGTATCAATGATTTGGGTTTTATAAAATATAATTAGGGCTAGAAATTTTGGCTAGTTCGTGCAATTGGCATGACATCTATGGTTGAAAAATTGTTATTGTTTGGATTATTGGGTATGCTAACTGTATAAAAAATTTTGTGATAATCTAATGGCGTGGTTTAGAGATATCTAATCTTTAGCAACAGGGCAATAATCGCAAAGAGGCTTTGGCAACCAAAGCATTGTAAGCAGTGATTAATAAGGTTGACCAATTTGATGGGAGGGATATTTTCAAATATTTAAGATGTTATGTGCGGGAAATAGAATTGAATCACGTTTCTGAGAAGGAGATGATTCAATTATTTGAGCTTGCTATGGTACGAGAGATAAGAGAGCATATAAGGTCTATTATGGAGCAATTTGGAAGTTCATGGGAGATATTTTCACATGCATTGAAAGATGAGTATTTTTTGGAGGATACTGATCAAGTTACCAAGAAATCATTCTTGGAATGGATTGAGCTACTTGACAAAAAATTTCAAGCTACAGAATTATTAAGAAAATTTGACATGCAATATTTTCAATTATCAAAAATAAAAAAGTTAATATTGGAACCAAACAAGGTTGAATTGTTTCTTCAATCTGCTAATGAAGAATTACAAGAGAAGTTAGAGATTCTTCTTGAAGATAAGGAAGAAGAAGAAGAATTGACAATAAAGTGGAGAGCTATTGAAGATGCTATTGGATTACTTATAAAAAAAGAAAGGAGAAAGGATAGGTTTAGTACTAGAAGAGTGGTACAAGTACCAAAGATCCCAATGCCTACTACAAGATTGACTGTGCCTATTGTCCAACCTCTATTAGTTACATCAAAGAAAGAAGATATGAAACTTGAGGAGATTGTACGAGGGATGGAAGATCTTCAAATCAAACTTGCAAGGCTTGAAGAAAAAACTTCTACAATAAGTTCAAAGGCTACTTTTAAACAAGGGTATATATAAAGATGTATTTGGTGTAATGATGATTCTCATTCTCAAAAAGATTGTGGCGAATTTGATGAGATGATATAACAAGGCATTGTTTATTGGAAAGATGGGAAGGTTGCATTGAAAGATACTAGTGATCTTCTCCAAACCAACTTTGATAAAGGAGGCATGAAAGCATTGGTTAAAGATTATTTAGCAACACATGGAATTACGGCAATAGAAGCTTCAAGTTATGGAACTATGGTGGATAATGATGGCACACAGAATTTTGTTGGAAATATTCAACCAAGAGGATTTTGGTCTTCTACTATTTCTACAATGCAAAAAGAGAAGATGCCACGGGAAGCTTTATTGAAAACTGCTGCAACAATTTGTGGTGCTACGGATTGGGAGAATATTGTAGAAGCTTTGTCAATACATGCATATATTGCTAAAAGCCAACATAAAGCTTTAATGGAAGAAAAGAGGAGAGGAAATTTTGATGATTCAAGAGAAGAAAATTCTTCTAAAAAGAAAACTCGAGGAGATAAGGCTCGTGCATCGACTTTACAAGAATTGCCTACAAAGGATACTTCAGCAATATCAAAAAAAAAAACCAAAGAAAATAAAAGATAAAGGTAAATTGACAACTTATAAACTACTCTCTCATATTGAAGTAGCAACAGATTTAAAGGGAGTGCTTGAAGAACGTGTGCTCAATACTAAGGTTGAGTTTACATTGAAAGAAATTTTAGGAATTGGCAAGAAAGAATTCCATGATGTCATTATAGATAGTATTAAATAAAAGAGGTAATTAATGGGAGAAGCTGGATAAAATCATAGTATTGATGCACACATATATGAAGGTGAAGAAGATGTATTTGATAATTGTTACAAACAATCAACAAGTAAAGGGAGGAGTCATAATCAAAGGACACGTTTTGATGATCAAAGTAATGAAGATAGAGAAGTTTCAAGTCATTGTACTCGAAAACATTGGGCTAGAATAACTACAGAGGCATTAGTGAAGTTTGGAGATATGCATGAACCAGTTGTTGCTTTGATTGACTATGGTTCAGAGATAAATCTTATGTCTAAAGATCTTTATATGAAACAAAGGTGGCAAATTGACATGGAGCATGGATGGATAATATGGGCAGCCAATAATACACGTGGAGAGTTATATGGTTCTTGTCTGGATGTGAAAATTCAGATTGGTGATATTGCAATGGAGCAGAATTTTTTTGTTCAAGATATAATATCTTATCTTCTTATTTTGGAACAACCATATATTATTACAACTCGGATGGAAATAAAGGTATTTGATGATGGTTTAGCTTATGCACAAATTCGTAGTCAAGATGGGAGGAGGGCAGTACAGTTTTTGACTGTGCCTCCAAATCATGAGCGGAATTGAGACAAATTAAGAGAAAATCCATTGCCAAGGGTTGTTGAAGAATTCAAGGATTTTTTGGAGGTACCACTATAAAGTAAGATTATAGAGATACAAAAAGAGAGGGACTCTCACAAGTTATAGGTGCCCTTAATGAAGGATTTATTAAGATTTTTGAAAATGGAAGCATTATATATAAGAAGATTGATGACTTAAAAAGAAAAGAAAGAAAGGAATTAAGTACTATTGAAAGAGAATTATATAGATTAGTAATATTAGAAGATAATGAAACGATTACTAGTATTTATGAAAAAAATGGACTAGAAGATCCTTTGGAATTGATTGCATCTATTGAATTAGGTAATAATGATAAAGTTATATCAATTCATTCAAGAAAAGTTTATGATATGATTGAATCTTTTCAAGCACCGAAAGTTATAGTTGAGACAAAATATAAGATAGTAGATAAGAAAGTTAAACCAATTGTACAACCTTTGCCAGAAGATTCTAAAGAACAAATAAGAGAAGCATCACAAGAAAGGAACTTAAGAGATCTAAAGAATATTGGTCACAAGTTTACTAAAGAGTCTTTTGAAGAATGAAAGATTGATTTTGATGGTTCTTTATTGCCAAAGGAAATTACTTGCTTTAAAGCCATGTTGGCAAAACAAGGTAGATCATTTGCCTTAGAATCTTATGAAATTGGGTGTGTCGATCCAAATATTGTAACACCTATGGTTATTTTCATTGTACCACATGTACCTTGGAATCTAAGGCCAATTCTAGTACCAAGGGCACATTTATCAAGCTCGGTCGAATTATTAAAAGAAAAGATGAAGATGAAGATTTTGGAGCCCTCTTTTGCATTATATTCTAGTCGATGGTTTACAATGCCTAAGAAAAATGGATCATTATGTTTTATTCAAGATATACAAGTAGTGAATGAAATAACTCTTGGGAATCAAGAATTGGACCTATAGTAGATGAATTTGTTGAGGCATTTGCAAGAAGAGCGATCTATTCAATGGACGATTATCAAGGACAAGAACTCAATGAAAAAGCAGTTTAGACAAGTGAGCCTTCACTCAAAGAAAGGTAACAAAATATAAATAAACAAGTATGTATATTGAAAGAGAAACTCGAATGGCTATTGCCAAAAGACAAGAAAACTAGAGACCCTTGAAACTAGACTGGAAGCAAGAAAGGAGTTCACAAGAGTGAAGAAGGCTTCACTCTTGTCTCTATATATACTATCTAACTAGGAGCTACATGGCGACGTTCTATAGGACCTCTAATATGTATTGACTTTGTGGGACACATGGCTTGACTTACAAGGCAAGTTTTTTCTACGTGTGGGCCACATAGTTAGCTTGATCTTCAAGCTAACAACATGTGTAGTACATGGCCAACTTGTTGACCATGTTTCTAATCCAGAAAGTCAATTACAGACACCTATGAAGTCAAAGCAGTATCTATGAAGCTTCTAGGAAGCTTCTTTATTAAATACTATAGAATTAACTTACTTTTACCTACTTATATATGTAATTACTAGCTTATATGAATAAATCTGTGACATTACCCCCTCCCCCCTTCCAAGGACAAGTTCCACGAGGAGCGGTCATCATATGTTGAAAAAATCTATGATATGATGAATTGTATTTCTCACATACTCTGATCTTTGTTCTCTTCAAAGATGATTAATAGGGCCTCTCAACCATCGGTAGTGTCCCATACCAAGGCGGGAAGACCACCCAATTATTTGATCATTGTTGAGGCCTTCATAACTTCCTTCAAGTAGAACATTTGGAACACCATCAAGAGTTGTTCCTACCTCTAGTAAAATCACCAAACATCGAGAATCCCTTCCCAAATCGTGATACCAAACGCGTTGTATGTCACCATCTATGCAAAGAAGAACATGTTATTCTTGAAGATCTTCATTTCGATTGCGTCGTCTTGAAGGTTGTGACAATCATAATGTTTCATCTGGAAGGTCAGCAAATGAAGGCTCTTGAGTCAAATCTACTGGTTGTTGGTTCTCTATCTCTTGAGTGTCACAACTACAAAGAAGCTACAAACAAGGATTGAAAATAGGATGTTATCTTGCCTAGATGTTGTTTCTTTTATAAAGAAAGTTTTCATCTTGATTTTGATGGATGTTGTCTATGAAAAGACTCTACCACCTTTGCTGCATTTGTAAGATTCTTCATTAGCTTCCATGTGCATTCACTTATATCATATCCATGCCAATGGATAAGATATTATAATTTATTTCAGTGCCGCTTTGAATCTAAGCCTTCTTCTAAGACAAGAACTTGATGAAAAAGTAATTCAGACAAGTGAGCCTTCACTCAAAGAAAGGTAAAAAAATATAAATAAACAAATATGTATATTGAAAGAGAAACTCGAATGGCTATTGCCAAAAGACAAGAAAACTAGAGACCCTTGAAACTAGACTGGAAGCAAGAAAGGAGTTCGCAAGAGTGAAGAAGGCTTCACTCTTGTCTCTATATATATTATCTAACTAGGAGCTACGTGGCAATGTTCTATAGGACCTCTAATATGTATTGAATTTGTGGAACACATGGCTTGACTTATAAGGCAAGTTTTTTCTATGTGTGGGGCACATAGTTAGCTTGATCTTCAAGCTAAGAATATGTGTGGCACATGGCCAACTTGTTGACCACGTTTCTAATCTAGAAAGTCAATTACAGACACCTATGAAGTCAAAGCAATATCTATGAAGCTTCTAAGAAGCTTCTTTATTAAATATTATAGAATTAACTTACTTTTACCTACTTGTATATGTAATTACTAGCTTACATGAGTATGACTGTGACAGTGATTTATACTTGGGCTATGATCAATTTCGACTTACAAAGGGAAGTAGAGATTTGATAACGATGAGGACACCACTTGGATTAGTTAGAATGTGTATTCCTCCTCAAGGCGCAACCAACTCAGTTGTGCATATGATGAACGGGATGAATAAGGTATTGAGAGATTTTATTCTGGAGAAGACTATGCCTTTTCTAGATGATGTTCTTATAAAGAGGTGCAAAGAAGAAGACAAAGATAAAACTTTAGATAAGAGGGGGTGTCATAAGTATGTTGCTGATCATATACAAGATTATAAAAAAATATTAACTCGGCTTGGAAAAGTTCATCTTACATTATCAGGTACAAAATCTACATTTGGAGTATAAGATGTTGTGATTGTTGGACATTTGTATGGATTTTATAGAAGAAAACCAGATCCGACTAAGATTGATGCAATTGAAAGAATAAAAGAGGATTGTAGTTCTTTAACAGAGGTTTGCAAGTTTTTAGATGCATGTGTATTTTATCGTATTTGAATTCTTTATTATGCTCACATAACAGATCAATTGTATGAACTATTACTCAAGGGCTATTGATTTAAATGGGAAGAAAAGCATGTTAAAGCAATGCAAAGGTTGAGAAATTATTGATATTGCCTCCAGTGTTGAGAAAGATTGATTATAAGTCCAAAAGACCAGTGATTCTTACTATGGATACTAGTCCAATTGCTATTGGATGGGCTGTAGGTCAGGATGACTCAAATAGATACAAATTTGCAGTACGATTTGGAGCTAAAATTTTAAGTACTCACCAACGTGCATATTCATAGGTGAAAAGGGAACTATGGGGAGTTGTTTCAGCTATGAAAGCTAAAAAGGATTATTTGATTGGAGCTATGGTGGTAATTGAAATAGATTGTTTGCCTTTACTTAGAATGTTTACCATTTGTATAATACCAGATATTGCGATGTTGAGATGGATTGCTTATATCAAATCATTAAATCTAAAATTTAGGCATGTTGCAGGGAAAGACAATCTCATAGCAGATCTGTTATCTCGAGCAGTATATGAAAAAAGAGATGAGATGATTGAAGATATTGATGATGTTGGAACAAAATTCTATTCAATATCAAATCTTAATAAAGAAGACAAGATATTTTTTGAAGAGATTTATGAAGGAGCATTACTAAAAATTGGTCTTTATTTGAATACCTTAACTAAACAACAGAATTGGTCAATAGAAAAATTTAATCAAATAAGAAAGAAGGCTTATGGATTTTTGCTTCAAGAAGGGTTTTTGTGGAAGAGACCAAAGAAAGGAATTGGAATGCCAAGACGAATAGTAGGTACTAAAGAAGATCAACAAAGACTACTCAAAGAGTTTCATGAGAGTCTATGGTAGGACATAGAAGAATTTGGGCTACTTTTGCTAAAATGAAGGAATGATATTGGTGGAAGAATATGTATTGAGATGTAACTTTGTTTGTAGAGTCTTATGTAACTTATCAGATGTATTCAAATGTATAACATCGAGATGGATTGCATCCAACATATCCTTTGGCTATTCATTTTAAATGGGTTGTGGATTTGGTTATTATGCCAATGGGATTATGGCAAATGAGATATTTAGTTTTGGCTCATGAAGATTTATCAAACCAAGTAAAAGATAGGACACTAAGAACAAAGTCCACAGAGGAAATTTGCAGGTTTTTACTTGAAGAAGTTTTTTGTCACTATGGATGTGTAGGGAAGATCACTACAGATCGAGGAGAATTGGATGCACATGAAGCTCGTGATTCTTTTAAGAGATGTGAGATCAAATTATCATTGACTACTACCTATAATCCAGAGGGGAATGCAATGAGTGAACGTGGACATCCACCAATTATAAAAGCCTTAGTTAAAGCATGCAATAGAAGAGTGAGAGAATGGCCTTGACTTCTACCTTATGCATTATAGGCTGATCGAACAATATAAAGCTCCATGATAGGATATATGCCAGTAGAACTTATGACAGGTCAAAAACCAACTATACTGATTCAAGAAAATGTGCCAACTTAGAATATGCTACCATGGAAAGATGCATTGACAAGAGAGGAATTGTTAGCCATTAGAATCCGACAACTTGAACAAAGATTGAAAGATGTGGAACTAGCATTAAAAAGATTACAATAGGCAAGATTAGGAAATAAGACTCGATTTGACAAGCAACATCGATTGAGACCTAGAGCAATTCAAGAAGGTGATTGGGTACTTGTTTATAATAGCAGTGTGAATAACCAACATAGTACTTTGCAGAAGTTTTTGAAATGTTGATTTGGACCATATGTAATAGTAACAGTTCATGATAATGCCACATATTCATTAAGGGAGTTAGATGGTATGAGATTGAAAATACCTATTGCTGGAAAGCGAGTGAAGATTTTTAAAAATCGAGATGGAAAAATCAATATGGAGGATCATACTGAAGATATTGGTATTTTTGAAGAAGATGGTAAAAATAGAAATGAAGCATTTGATGAAGAAAATGAAGAGATGGTGTAATGCCAATTATGACATATGGTTCATTTGGCGCATGCCAAAGGATGCACAGGTTAAGAAGGGGTAGATGTCATGATGTAATAGGACTATATAGTAAAATTATAATCAAAATTGAATTTCTAATTAATATCTAATTATCTTAGTTTAATTATAATTTGAGGTATCTAAAAATGGATTTTATAAAAGCCTCTAAAGGTTACTTTTTTATCTTAATAATTAGTAGGTTGAAGGGTAGTTAATAATTTTACCTTCTAGGTTGTAGAGACTCTTCTATTACCATAGAAAGACCATAAATTGATGAAATCAAATTAAAAGAGATAAATAATTAACATAGTTGGTACTAGGATTAAGTTAAGAATAGGGTTGGACTAAAAAATCCTTAAGATAGGATAGATTGATACCCAAGGGTCAACTGTTTGTAAGACAAGGTCAAAATCAGACCTTTAGCCACTAAAACGACTGCCTAGGGCAAAATAAGGTTTCATTTGAAGATCAAAGGTTAGGATTTCAGAGCTAGCTTGAAGTTCTTTTCAGAGACGTAAAAATTGTTTTGAGAAGGTTTTGGAAAACTTAGCAATTATTGTTCAAAGTTAGGGTTTGTATCAATAATTTGGGTTTTATAAAATATAATTAGGACTAGCAATTTTGGCTAGTTCGTACAATTGGCATGACATCTATGGTTGAAAATTTGATATTATTTGGATTATTGGGTATGCTAAGTGTATAAAAAAAATTTTAATAATCTAATGGCGTGGTTTAGAGATATCTAGTTTTTAGCACAAGAGGGTTTCAGAAGGTGGCAGTTTGAGGTTAAGTAGGGTTTCTATGATATCTAAAGATCTATTAGTCGGATTAAGATGAAAATTGGCATGCTATTGGAAGACTTAAAGATCAAAATACACACCAATTTTGAAAAAAATTTAATAGTTGGAGAAGAAGAAATCATTGCTGGGATTTTTGCTTCACTTTTCAAGTTGGTGACCGAGTGACATTGGTGCAATTTTTGGAGGATTTCTCACAATTTGTAAGTTGGATTGGGCTAAAAATTCTTGAACATTTAGAAGACTTGCATTGACAATTGTATGTAGAATTCCGCATCAAGTAGACGGTCGGGTTGGATGTTACAATTTATTAAAGCTCACTGATTAAGATTGGGATTTATAAGAAAAATCTAAATTACTTAAATATGAAAGTAACAAGGTAATTGGGATTTATGTATGGTTAAAACTACTAAGAAGAGTGTTTTAAGCACTTTTGAATTGAAATTCAGATTATATTCTTCTTGCATGGATGAAACCTATTAGGATTACTTGACAACTTGTAAAATATAATCTCACCTTCCACAGCTAAGTACCCGATGCATTCTTGAGCAAAACAATACATAATACGACAATGTCGAAGGGTTGAAAGTAGCAATCTCCTTCTTTTGCAAAATTTGACAAAAATTATAACTAAATCTAAATTTAAAGATTCTTAGTTTGCTGTAAGGTTAACTTAAAGATGCTCTTGTTTCAAATAATTTCATTACAATCTACTAATCTAGTCATGAGAATTGGTCCTTTGAAGTTCAGTGATCCAAATTGTCATGCTTACCAACTACCTTCACTTAAAAATTTGCTAAAAATTCAAATTGTATTTAAATCTAGCAAAACTTATGCCTTTCAATGCTTGGCTTATAAAGCTCAATGCTCCCAAAATTTCAATTAAATCCAGTTATAATGCACTGAGAAATGCCTTTTCAAACTTGATTAATTTAAACGGCAATGGCAGTCGACTCCGTCATACTCAAAATTTCACTAAAAATTGAATTCAACTCCAAATTGAGCAAGCCTTATCTTTTTGGAATAGTAAAAATAAAATCTAAAATTACATAGAATTTTATGTAGAAACTAAAAAAAATGATTGACTAATTGAGGGAAATCCGAGGCTCTTGAAACCCTTGGAATACTTGGGAGTCCAAGGCAGCTATCGACCACAATGAAGCATGTTTTAAAACCCAATGAATACTATTTATAAATAAAAATCCATGCACACCTATACTCAAAGTTCAAAATAAGATTTAAAAATCTAAATAAAATTAAGATTAGGATTTTTGGCCAAATTTTGGCATGGCTTCGCTCTTCACCAAAAGAAGAAAGAGAGAGGGCTTGGAATACCAAGCCTTTCTTATAAAATTGAGTAGAGGCTTGTAGAAGGGTGGTTGCATCTCCACCCTTGATTTCTAAGATCCCTAATCTAGATCTATTGCCTTCATTCACCTAAAAGCTAATTTCGTTTCTAAGGCTGATGGCTATTGTAAGTTGTCAAAAAAGTAATATTTTGGTAAATCTAACTTCACCATTGTATTCAAAATACCTTTTTATGCTAAGATTGATTACTCACATGCCTCCATCTATGTTTATTTGTAATTTTTATGAAAGTTTTTACCTCAAAGGTTTTAGCAATTATTATAAAATCCTTCAAAAATGAAAATTTTAGTGCTCTACTCGTATATTAGAGGAGAAGGTATTGATCTTGTTGTCTTCACTCCATGAGGCAAATCCAATACCGCCATTGCATTTGAAAGCCTCTATCAATTGAAAAAAACTACTTTTCCACTTGCATTTGAAGTTGAAGAAAAAGCTTGAAAACTGTCATTGCTAAATTTCACTAGATCTTTTAGAAAGTTCTAATTCTAATTCACTCTAAATCATATGAGATGATTTTAGGTGAACTCATAGGCTCTCAACCAACCCTTATTGCAATGACTAATGACCTCTAAATGATTAAAACTAATCAAATTACTATTCTAAATTTTTAATCCTTATTGTTTTGGTCTTATTTAACCTAATTCAAGGAATCAAGCTAGGATTTATACTATCAAAGGTTTCAATCCTAAAAATTCAATAAAACTGGATTCTACTTATATAAATCCTAATCTAACATGCTAAATTATTATAAAAAAAGAAAAAAATAAAATAATAAAATTTTGGAGCATAAATGAGAACTCTTATATGTCTTGCAAATTAAACACATATTGAAGGTTGTGTAGGATGTTGCCACATTGTTGTGTAGTAACACGACGATTAGGTGAAAGAAGAAAGAAATTATTTTATTATAAAAGAACCGAATATAAAGATATAGAAGAAAAAAAAATAATAAGAAGATAGTAAAAACTCTATTCTTAATGCTATCTTTTTATAGAAGAGACTTCTATTTATTTTATAGAAATATAAATAAGTCAAAACAAAAGAAATGAAATAAATAATTGATTTAAGCATATAAAAAAAGATTCAAAAAATATTTTAGAAAAAAAATACCTTAAAATATGAAGAACTAATATTAAAAGAGGACTTGTTATAAATCAAGATCAAAATCAGACCTTGAGCCACAAAATTGTACACCTACAGCAACTTGAGGATTGTTTTTTTGATTGAAGGACAAGGTTTGAAAATAAACTTATGAAAGGATATTTTTTCAATTTAATATCATATAATTTGAAGGAATATTAAAGATTTGAGATCTTTTTAAAGTGAGAGAAATATTTTATAGATTTGGATTTTAAAAAATTAAAAAAAAATACAAATTTGATGATGTTGTATATGTCATAGCCCATATATAAGTAATAATTTGTCAATTTGTCACTGAGCTAGTTGTTAATATGTACGAAAAATTTGATGCCAATTGAGTAGTTAGATTGAAGGTTGTAAAAATTTTTGTGGGTTATGGTCTCAAATAGTTGAAATTGAGAATTCGAGAGGGTTTTTAAGATCTTCTAAAATTTGCTAAATTGAATAAAGTAAAAATTTGTAAGAAGAATTTAGACTTAAATACCTATACAAAAATCAATTTTTAGAGCAATTAAATAACTCAAAAAAGAAAAATATTTATTAAGAGCTTTTAATTTAATTGAAAGCTTCTCTTTTACTTAGCAAATTTGATTCTTTTTAAATTTTGTATGGTTATAAATTGCTTATAAAATAAAATTTAGATAAAATTTTAGTCAAGATCAATACTTAAATTAATAAATATTAAGGTTTTAAAACAACTATAGTTATTGATTAGGACTTACTTAAAATTTGATTGGCATTGGTTTAAAATTTTATTAAGATTTAATTAGAATTTAAGATTTGATTAGAATTTGATTAGGATTTAGAATTTAATTAGAATTTAATTAGGATTTGGTCTAAAATTTGCTAAGAATTTAGGATTTGATTAAGATTTAATTACAATTTAATTAGAATTTTATTAGAATTTGGTTTAAGATTTTATTAGGATTTATGATTTTTCAAGGACTTGATTATTATTGGATTAAGAATTAATTAGAGCTTGATTAGGATTTTTTTAGGATATGATTAGAATTTCATAAATATTTTATTAAGATTATTTAAGATTTTAATAAAATTGGTTTAAGATTTTATTAAGATTTGATTAAAATTGATTTATGATTTCATTAGGATTTGGTTGGAATTTATTTATGATTTGATTGAAATTAAATTAAGATTTCTATATCTATTATTTTTAAAAAATTTAAAAAATTTTAGTTTTTTAATTTTTTAATTTTATATACTTCTTTTATATATTTTTTGTAAGTTCTTTATGATTCTTTTAGAATTTAATTAAAATTTATTAAAAATTTTATAATTTAATTAGAATTTATTTAGGATGCTTTAGAGTTATTAGGATCTTCTTATAGCAAGTTTTGTTTTACCCATAATCAGATGTTAGGTGCATTTTCAAGCAAATTCATCAAATATGACAACATAACTTCTAGTAAAATAATATGCAAGGAGGCAAGAATGAATTCTTCTTCATTCTTATCAATGCCTTTCTAATCCTAAGTCTTATTTTAAGATTTTCTTATCTTCTTGTTTTTAGTACTAGCCTTTTTAGTTTAATATTATACCATCATTGGATAATCTTTTAGTCTTTTTTGAGTGTTATAAGAGTATATTGAACTTGTAACTCTTTAAGATTCTTATACTTAACAATTTGGTATAAAAAAATTGACTCATATTTCAAAAGAGCAGGTTTTTAATAAGTCTTAAGTGATAACAATCTATAGTGAAGAATATTACAAGTTAAAATTATTATCATTGGCTTGAATGTAAATAATCTACTCATGATTAGAAGTTATACAAAAAACATGATTAAATTCAAAAAAGATTTATATGACAAATTTGAAATATCAAAACTATCAAAAAATTAATTATCATATATTTAAAAACATAATGCATATAAAAAAAAATAATGAATCTTCATGACACAAAAACTATGTGCTCAAAATATTCTTATAACCTTTGGAATGAAAATTATATACCAAAATAACTTTAAGCAATGAGAAGAAAAAATTCAAAATTGACATGAGAGAAAAAAAAGTAGATTCAATACAATATCACAATATTGTGAAAAAATATCTCTATTTAATATCTATATATATATATATATATATATATATATATATATATACCTTATCATCTAATTTTTTAAAGGCTTTATAAGTTGATTCAAAGCAAGACCTTAACAATCCTACTTACTTGGTACTAAAAAGATATTATATTACATTAAGAATACTCAAGACTATAGGATATTATATCAAAACAACAATCAAACTAAATTCAGAGGATATAACGATTAAAATTGAATGGATGATACAAAACAAGCCTGATCTATTACTGGATTAGTATTCATTACTAAAACAATAATTATTTTTTTGGTCATCCATAAAACAATCCACCATATTTTTGTCTCTTAAGTTCATCTTAAAACAAAACTTTGTCTCTTAAAACAAAACATGTAGCCTTAGTTGATAAATTAAGAAAAGTTTTGTAGCTCACTATGTTACTTCAAAAATACCTAGTACTTATATATTGTAACAATGCAAAAACTATTAGAATAATAACATAACTAGGATAAAAATATAAACAATGTGTATAGCTACTTACTACCATTTTACCAAAAAAAAGATCCAATTAAGAAAAACTAGCCTTAAATACATTCAAATATGAGAACATTCCTATAAATTCTTCTTGGATTGCTTCAATTTAAAGCAATACAGAAACTTCTTGTAAAGCTTTAAAACATTGCTTCATCTTCAAGCTATATAAAAACTTCTTGTAAAGCATCCTAAATTTGCTTCAGCTTCAAACAATATAGAAACCTCTTAAGAAGCTTTCTAAGATTGCTTCATCTTTAAGCAATATGGAAATTTCTTAAGAAGCTTTCTAATACCTAATATATATAAATATATTGAAGTCAAGAGTAAAGATATCCTTAGTCTTGACAATACATCTCTTAGATTTCTCGCTCACCTCTTTTGGTAATGATCTAATATTCTTGTGGTTAAATCAAGTTCATATTATTTTTCTTATTAAAATTCTTCGGTTCAACTTTGTAATTGATCTCTTGTATAGTGCATCTATGACAATTTGTTGAAATTGCCTTCTTATCAATACTAGAGCTTGATCTTTCTTAATAGAGAGTAGATTATGCTTCTTCTTGAAGGCATCTAAGCAATTAAGAGGTTGTAGAATATCTTCCTCTAAACTAATATTATTTAAAAATCTTCTTTTTTCTTTTTCAAAATAGCTAGAAGTGAAGATGATAGCATGGTTGAGTTTCTTGAGTCCAAATTAGATGTTATCATGAATACATTGAATGCTTTAGCTTATTGAAGTGCTGAAATTGAAGGATTTTTTGCAAGGTTTCATGGTCATGCAAGACCTAGAGTAGGTCAGTATGTGATGCAATTACTTTTTCCAGCTTCCACATCTAAGGAGGCATTGGTACTTGTACCTCGACAAGAAAATTTACCTATTTAACAATATAAGGAGCCTTGGATTAATCTTCCAAAAACGTTTGATGGCACACACTCAAAGTTTTAAGGATTTCTTAAAAAAATTTGATTGATAATATGTTTATAATTTGAGCACTATCCAATGGAAAAGTTGCAAGTTGATTTAATTGAAATCCTACTTATAAGACAAGCCTTATCTTGATTTGTTCCTTTATTCAAGAAGAGATCTCTAATCTTGAGCAACTTTAAAGTTTTCCTAGAAGCATTTGCGAAAGCATTTGAAGAACTTGACAAGGCTGAATGGACAACAAGAAAGATTTGTTCATTATGTCAAGGATCATGCTCTGCATCAATTTATACATCTGATTTTAGATAATTGGCTTGTGATATCAATTGGGATAAAAAAGCTCTTGAGAGGCCAAATTTCACGACTTGATGAAATCTATGCCACACAACAAGTCCAAGAGGTGGAATTGGAGAGCTACCAATTGTGTAATTGTTAGATTAATTTAAATCTTTAAATTAAAAATTCAATTAGTTTGAGGCCTTCCAAGCAATGGTTACCAATATTAAATTAACATATTAAATAAAATTTACTATATAAATAAAATAAAAATAATTAACTAAATTATTACTATTAATTGAACATAAGAATAAAAACTTAAGTTTGAATTAAAAGCTAAGTTAAAAGCTAAGTTAAAAAAAGTTACAATTAAAATTTAAAATTAAAGGTTAAGTGAAAAGTTAAAATTAAAAGGTTAAGTAAAAAAGTAAGTGAAAAGTTTAAATTAAAAGTTAAAGTTAAAAAGTTAAAAGTTAAAAAGTTTAAAGTTTAAAGTTTAAGTGAGAATATTAAAGGTTAAAAGTTAAAGTTAAAGTTAAAATTTATTAGCCAAAAAGTGAAATGTGGAGCTTACAAGTCACTGTGAAGACGATAGTAAAAATAAAGTGAGAGAGGTAAAAGCGAAGGTACCTTGACAACACGTAAGGATTGAAGGCAGCGACCCCCTTTTACTCCAAAATTTGCCAAAAATTGTAATTGGCTTCAATTTGAATGATTCTTAGCTTGTTGCAAGGCTGACTTAAAGGCGCTTTTGATCCAACAATCCTTGTTGAAATCTAATGAACCAGCCGTGAGAATTCCTCCTTTGAAGTTGAGTGATCCAAACTGCCGTGGTGACCAACCCTCTTCACTTAGAAATTCACTAAAAATTCAGATTGTCTTCAAATTCAAAAAAACTTGTGCCTTTCAGAGCTTAGCTTATAAAGCTTGATGCTCCCAAAATTTCAAATAAATCCAATTACTAGGAACTGAGAAATGCCTTTCCAAACTCGATTGATTCAAACTGCAAAGGCAGTCGACTCCCTCAAACTCAGAAATTCACCAAAAATTCCTTCTTACTCCAAATCAAGCAAGTCTTATCTTGTTGGAAAGCGAACAACAAAATCTACAACTATTCAGAATCTCACATTGAAAAAACAGAAATTGAATGACTGATTGAAGAAAATCCGAGGCCCTTGAAACCCTTGGGATATTTGAAAGGCCGAGGAGATATCTACCTCAATGAAATATATTTTAAAACTTAATGACCATCTTTCACAATTCAAAATCCATACATATACAATCACAAGGTTCACAATGAGAATTAAAATCTAAATAAAATTAAGATTAGGGTTTTGGCCAAATTTTGGCATGGCTCTGCCTTTCACCTAAAATAGGAAAGAGAGAGGGCTCGAAAAACTAAGCCTCTCTTATACAATTGAGTAGAGGCTCGTAGAAGGGTGGCTACATCTCCACCCTTGATTTTTAAGGTCCCTAATCTAGATCTATGACCTTCATTCATCCAAGAGTCAATCTCGTTACCAAGGCTGATGGCTCTTATAAGTGGTCAAGAAAGCATTTTTTTTGTAAATCTAACTTCACTATTGTGTTCAAAATACATTTTTAAGCTAATATCGACTACTTGTATGCCTCAATCCATGCTCAATTATAATTTTCACGGAAGTTTTTACTTACAAGGATCTTGGTAATTTTTGTGAAATTCTTCAAAATGAGAATTTCATTGATTCTCTTGTATTTTGAAGGAGAGGTTGCTGATCTTCTTTTCTTCACTCCACGAGGTAAATCCGGTGCCACCATTGCATTAAAAAGACTCCCATTAAGTAGAAGAACCACCATGCCGCTTAAATTTGTCGAATTTGGAGGAAAATCCAAAATTATCATTGCTAACTTTCCTAAATCTTTTAGAGAATTATAATTCCAACTCCTAAATCATGTGAATGATTATAGACGCACTCATAGGCTTTTAATCAACCCTTATAGTAATGACTAATAACCTCTAAATTATTAAACTAACTAAGTTACTATTCTAATTTTCTAACTCTTATCATTTTAGTCCTAATTAATCTAATTCAAGGAATTAGACTATGATTTATACCATTAAGGGTTGTAATCCTAAAAATTCTATAAAACTAAATTCCACTTATATAAATCCTAATCTAACATGTTTAATTATTATAAAATAGGAAAATAAAAAAAATTTAAATTTTAGAGTATGATTGAGAGCTCACAGCTTTCATGAAGAAATTCTATTGAAGACTAAGAAATGATGTAAAAGACCTATTAATATCATTATCTAATCTTCAAACATTCAATGAAGCTATCAGCCAACTTGTAGAATGCGATAATTGATTATTTTAATGTCATCAAGATCAATACTCATTAACTTTGAAAAAATAACACATTAGAAATTTGAACTCTACTACGTCAAAAAATACATTACTTCTACACTTTGGATCTGAGGATATACAAATTAATGCAATATGATTCAAACTTCTTACAATAAAAGAGAAGAAGTGTTAGTTTCAACAAGGCTTATGCTTATATTGTGGTGAAAAAGATTAAAAATCTAAAAATTGTCCAAATAAACATCATACAATTAAGACTAGGAATGCAATCATTCAAGAAAAACAAAGAGGCCTAGCTAAAATAAGAATTGTACAACTGGATATTTCAACACTTCAAATTCATCAAGATTCTTCTCTCTCTACCTGACTTACTTGTTGTTTTATTATACTTTTATTTTTTAGCCAATAAAAACTTCAAAAAAATGCCTTATTAGATTCAAGAGCATTTGCTTGTTTTTTTAGATGAAGAGTTTTTTAAACTTTATAAAATTCCTCTACTACAAAAGTCAAAATTTGTATACATTGAAATAATAGATGGTTGACCTTATCTTTAGGCCATATTATTTATGAAACCATATTACTAAAGATATTATTTGAAGGCTATAATAGTAAAATAATATTTAATATTATTAGAATCTCATTCAATCCTATTATTTTAGGATTTTTATAGTTAAAAAGATATAATCCATCTATAGATTGAACATGTCATAAGATTGAATTTCCTGTAGAATTTCTTCAAGAACAAGCTATCGAAAAGTCATCTACAACAAAGCCTTTATTTCTAAGAGCAAGGGCTTTTATAAAAACAACTAAGAAGAAAATACTATTTATTATTTATGCAACTATAGCTTGTAAAGAAGCAAGCTTGATAGTAGCTATTCCAAAGTAGTATAAGGAGTTTCAAGATGTCTTCAAAAAGAAGAATACTAATATATTGCCAAAGCATCAATTGTATAATTGTGCCATTGATCTTCAAGAAAGGACTCAACTACCATTTGGCCCAATCTACTACCTATTATAGAATGAGCTTTCAACATTGAAGGATTACATTGACAAAAATCTTGCAAGAAATTTTATTTGGCATTCCAAATTTCTAACAATTGCACCAATACTTTTTGTAAAGAAAAAAGATAGGTCTTTACAAATATATGTTGATTATTGCGACCTCAACAAATTAATGATGAAGAATTATTACTCCTCACCATTGATATTAGGACTTTTGGAACAACTCAGTTAAGCTAAGATCTACACCAAAATAGATCTCTATGGAGAATATAATTTGATATCAATTAAAAAAAGAGATAAATAAAAAACAACATTTTAGATAGGATACATATATTTTGAATATAATGCCATGTCTTTTGGATTGATAAATGCTCTAGCTATATTCCAATTTTTTATAAATGATATTTTTTAAGAATTCTTGGATAAGTTTATTATCTGTTACCTTAATGATATCTTAATCTATTCCAAGTCTCTTGAAGAACATGAAGAACATGTACAGTTAGTCTTAAAAAAATTACAAGATGTAGGATTATATACCAAATTAAAAAAATGTATATTCTATCAACAAAAAGTAGAATTTTTTAGATATATTATATCTTATAAAGACCTATTGATGGATCCAAAGAAATTTCAAGCTATAATAAAGTAAAAAACTCCAAAGACAACACGAGATGTATAATATTTCTTTAGATTTGCTAATTTCTATTGAATATTTATCAAGAATTATTCCCAAGTTGTTTGTCTTGTCACTCAATTAATATCCAAAGATAAATTGGAATAGAGACCTTAAGTACAAAAGACTTTTCAAGATTTGAAGATATTTTTTTCTATAGCTCTAATTTTACTACATTCAAATTTCATAAAGATCTTCTATTTGGAGATTAATGCTTCCAAATTTACATTAAGAGTTGTATTATCACAAATAAAAAAGGATGGGAAGCTCTATTCAATTATGTCCTATTTTAAAAAGTTTTTAGCTATTAAGATTAATTATGAGATTCACAATAAAGAGATTTTTACAATTGTAGACTCTTTCCAAGAATGGCATCACTTGTTGGAAGGTGCTACATATCTTATGATTGTATATATTGATCTCAAAAATTTGGAATATTTCATATCAATTCGGATTTTGAATTGCCACCAAGTTCATTAGAATATGTCATTATCTTATTCTAATTTTATGATTATATATCCATAAAAAAAGCATCAAGGCCTATGAAATACTTTACCAAGGAGATCATATCTTATTTCAAAGGCCAAAGAAGTAGCATTTGATCAATAATATATCATTTTTTTAAGTCAAAATAATTTTGTCTCTATGCTACTTCTATGGTTACACTTATTGATTTAAGTTTTTTTGAATAAATTTGTATAACATCAACTAAACATTCATTGGTTTGTAATATCAAGCGGTGCCTTCACAATAACAAGTTCAAATTCATGGAAGATCTTTTATACTTTGAAGATCGTTTATATATTCCAAAAGGACCAATGCAACTTTGTATTCTTCAATCTTGTCATTATTTTTCAATTGTAGGATATTTGAATTTTATAAAACATTGGAGCTTATCTCTTAAAATTTTTAGTGGCCTCAAATATGAAAGACCATGAAGGACTTTGTTCTCTCATGTGACATTTGTTTAAGATCCAAGAATTTCTAACATCATTCTTATAAACTTCTACAATCACTACCAATCCTGAAGTAAACATAATCTTTAATATCAATGGATTTTATCACTAATTTGCCGCCATCAATTGTATTTGATGCTATCTACATTGTTGTAGATTGACTTATAAAGATGGCTCATTTTATCCTTTACAAAAAAATAGTTTTTGAAAAAAAAAAAAAAAAAAAAAAAAAAAAAAAAAAGACTCTTTCTTAATAATATATATTGACATTATGGCCTATTTGATGACATCATTTCTAATCAAAGACCTCAATTTGTATCAAAGTTTTTAAAATCCTTTTTCAAAATATTGAAGATAGATATCAAACTTTTATCTACCTTTCACCCTCAAATAGATGGTCAAACAATAGAAGTCAATCAAGTATTAGAGAAGTATTTGCAATGTACCATCAACTATCAATAAGATGATTGGACCCTTATTTATCTTTAGTAGAATTTGCTTATAATAATATCTTTCATGCTTTAACTTAGAAAATACTATTTTATTCTAATTATTATTGTTATCTAAAGCTTGATTTGTTAGATACATCAAAAGATGAAAAATCTAGTAACTAAAGTTCTTACAAAACAATTGTCATAGTTCGTAAAAACTTTAAAGCTCTATTTATAAGTAGCTTAAGATTTTTATAAAGCATCTTTAGATGAATTTTTTTAAAAAAATCTCATATTTTTTAAATTGGAGATAAAATATGGCTTCTTTAAAGAAATATCAAGACCAATCAGTCTTGTAATGTCACGGACATACTCATGTAAGTCAATAATTACATATATAAATAGGTAGAAATAAGTAAAAGTAGATAAAAGTAAGTTAATTCTATAATATTTGTTATGGAAGCTTCCTAGAAGCTTCATAGACATTGCTTTGACTTTACAGGTGTCTTTAATTGACTTCTTGGATTAAAAACGTGGTCAACAAGTTGGCCATGTGCCATACATGTTGTTAGCTTGAAGACCAAGCTAACAATGTGGCCCACATGTAGAAAAACTTTCTTTGTAAGTCAAGGCATGTGTCCTACAAAGTCAATACATATTAGAGGTCCTATAGAATGCCGCCACGTAGCTCCTAGTTAGATAGTATATATAAAGATAAGAATAAAGCCTTCTTCATTCTTGTCAACTTCTTTCTTGTTTCCAGTCTAGTTTTAAGAATCTTCATGGTTTCTAATCTTTGGTAATAGCCATTCAAGTTTCTCTTTCAATATACATAATTATTTATTTATATTTTCTTACCTTTCTTTGAGTGAAGGCTCACTTATTTGAATTACTTTTTCATCAAGTTCTTGTCCTTGAAAGATTGACAAAAGTATACTTATAATATGTGAGCTTTGTCTTTTTTTGATTAAGAGTAGATTACCCCTTTTTCTTGATAAGACATAAGCGTATTAAGAGTTGCGGATTATCCTCCTTTAAATTGATATTGTTTTTAGTATTTTTTTTGTTCTCAAGTCTGTTCTCATAGTTATCTTGAGCAATATTAGATATTTTTTTTTTTAGGTGTTACCATGGCAAAGCTTATTGAATTGAAGAGTGTAATGACATAAATGCAAGAGTAACTGAGGCTATTAATGCTTGTGATGTATCAATTTAATTCACCAACAGAAAGAAAAACATGAATAACAGAAAGTAGAGATGTAGAGATGATCAAAGCTGCCTCAACATCTACATCGAATCATGCCCCTTCTCCCATGGTGGAACACCATTTAAATGCTAGAGAACCAAGAATTACCTTATCCAAGAAATCTGATGGTACGAGATCAAAGTTTCGAGGATTCATCAATCAAGTACAATTGACAATCGAACTTCAACCCCAAAGCTATCCAACTCCAGGATCACAAGTCAGGTTTATTCGAACACTACTTTCCGGTTCTACATTATCATGGTTTTCATCTTTTCTTCAACGACAAGATCCAATATTGGATAATTTAGAATCTTTCTTGGTGGAATTTTGATCTATGTATAGAAAACATGATACAATTTGTGTTACAATAAATAAGATCTGTATCTTACGACAAGGAAATCGATCTGTAACAATATATGCTTCACAATTTTGACAACTTGTGATTGATACTAAGTGGGATGATAGTGCACTCATTAGCCAATTCCTTTATGGATTACAATATGAGGTAAAAAAATTAATGCTTAATTTATCCGATCTTCAAACATTGAGTCAAACAATTGATTTTGCTATAAAATATGATAATCAACTTTTTGAATTTCGATCTAAGAGTCACATAAGTACGCCTCAATATTATTACAATTCAATGGCAACACCTACGTCTACTCAATACATATCTTCAGAAGTAAAAGATATGTTAATCGATGCAATACGTTTCAAACCACTTACTGAACAAGAAAAGACTCGTCATCGTCAAGAAGGATTATGTTTATATTATAGAGAACTAAAACACATTATTCAACATTGTCCAAAGAAACAACGCAATTACAAAATGAGGAGTATGGGTGTGAAAGAAGACAATATGTAGAAAAACAAGTTTGTCTAGCTACAATACAGACTATGCGGCTGGAACCTTGTACAACATCTAGTAAAGGTCCTATTCTCTCCGCAAAACCCTCTCCTTGTTTTACATTAAATGTTATTTTAGGACCTAAACATTACAAAACCTCTACCTTATTGGATTTAGGAGCCTCAGCGTGTTTCTTAGATGAAGAAGTTACTAAAAGACATAACATATCTTTAATAAAGAAAACTAAACTTGTTCATGTAGAAGTCATAAATGGTCGTCTATTATCTTCTGGAGATATTACTCACGAAATCCTTCCTATAGAAGTAATAATCAATGGTCATAATAGCTTTGTAGTATTTAATATCATTAGATTTCCCTCTAATCCAGTCATTTTAGGTTTATTGTGGTTAGAAAATACAATCCTCAAATAGAATGGATTTCTCGAACTCTTACTTTGTCTAAAAGTATAACTACCAATGTAGTTAATCAAGTAGAGAGTCATAAGTCCAATTCAATTAAACATGTGTTTATAGGTGCAAAAGCTTTCTTACATGTTGCTATGAAAGAATCACCATATATTATTTTTGCCACATCCATTTCTAATGATGCAAAGACTTCATATAGTATTCTAAGCCAATATCATGAATTTTAAGATGTATTTGAAAAAAAAGTATGTGAATACACTCCTGAAATATCGTCCCTATGATTGCTTAATTGACCTTCAAGAAGAAGCACAATCGCCATTCGGACCAATCTACAGTTTATCACAAAATGAGTTGACTGAACTCAAGGAGTATATTGAAGAAAATCTAGCCAAGAATTTTATACGCCATTCTAAATCTCCGGCATGAGCTCCAATTCTATTTGTGAAGAAAAAAGATGGATCATTGTAGATGTGTCTTGATTATCGAGGACTCAACAAGATTACCATCAAGAATAGGTATCCACTACCTTTAATATCTGGACTTCTTGATCAGCTAAATCAAGCTAAGATCTGTACATAAATAGATCTTCAGGGAGCATACAATCTAGTACGCATCAAAGAAGGAGATGAATGGAAGACTGCATTTCGAACTAGGTATGGACATTTTGAATACAACGTCATGCCTTTTGGACTTACAAATGCACCAGCAGCTTTTCAACATCTAATGAAGGATGTTTTTTGGGAGTTTTTGGATGACTTTGTAGTCTGTTATCTAGACGACATCTTGATCTATTTTAAGAATCTAGAAAAATATGAATTTCATGTTCATCGTGTGTTACAAAAATTAAGAGATGTAGGACTCTATGCTAAGATAAAAAAATGTGTATTTCATACTATTCAAGTCGATTTCTTAGGTTACATCATTTCAAATGATGGACTTATGATGGATCCTAAGAAAGTTCAAACTATTATAAATTGAAAGATTCCAAAAATGGTAAGAGATGTCCAATGCTTTTTGGAATTTATTAACTACTATCGGATCTTCATCAAAGACTTCTTTTGAGTTGCAACTCCACTTACACGTTTGACTTGTAAAGATAAACTCCAATGGAATCAAGAAGCGGAAGTTACTTTTGAATCTTTGAAGACAGCATTTATTTTTGCACCAATCTTATATCGTGTTGATTTTTCTAGACCATTCTTTATAGAAATAGATGCATCAGACTTTGCTTTGTGTACGATATTGTCACAAATGGGAATAAATGACAAACTTCATCCAGTAGCCTTTCATTTAAGAAAATTCTCAGCAACAAAAATCAATTATGAGATCCATGACAAAGAACTTCTTGCTATTGTGGATTCTTTTCAAGAATGGCATCATTATCTAGAAGACGCTTCTAACCTAGTCACCGTGTATACAGATCACAAGAACCTCGAGTATTTCATGTCAACACGCATATTAATTCATCGTCAAGCTCATTAGAGCATGTCTTTATCAAGATTCGAGTTCATCATCACTTATCGGCCAAAAAAACAATAAAGTTTATCTGGTACCTTGTCTAAACTTTCTTATCTTGTACCAAAAGAAAGACATGCAACTTTTGAGTAACAAAGGATGGTTCTCTTGAAGCTAGAGCAATTTCATCTTCGAGCAATAAAATCAACATTGACTGTTGATTTAACTTTTCTCAAGCAAATTCAATAAAATATGTCTTCAAACCCTCTTGTCCATGATATCAAGAATAATTCATCTAAATTTTATGATCCCTCTAAATTCGAGTTTAAGAACAACCTACTCTATTTTGAAGGATGCCTATATGTTCTAGAACGAGAAGCACGTTTACGTGTTCTTCAAGCTCGTCATGACTTCCCAACAGCAGGAAATTTGGATACAATAAAACTTTGGAGTTGATATCTAGGGATTTTTGGTGGCCTCAAATATGGAAGGCAATCAAAGATTTTATACAACCATGTGATATTTGCTCAAGATCAAAAACTCCTCGTCATCGACCTTTTGGACTTCTTCAGCCATTATCCATTCTAGAACAACAATGGTCTTCTGTTTCTATGGACTTCATTACGGATCTTCCAATCTCAAGTTCTTATGACTCTATATTTGTGATAGTAGATTGTATTACCAAGATGGCACATTTTGTACCATGTGCAAAATCTATCGCACGTGAAAAAATAGCTCAGCTCTTTCTTGACAATATCTATCGCTATCATTGATTATCCAAAGATATTATATCAGATAGGAGAACTCAATTTGTATCAAGATTTTGGCTGACTCTTTTCAAGATTCTAAAAATGAATATAAAACTATCTTTGATATTCCATCCTCAAACTAATGGACAAACGGAGCGTGTTAATTAAGTTTTAGAGCAATATTTAAGATGTACTATTAACTACCAATAAGATGATTGGACAACTCTTTTATCATTGGCAAAGTTTGCTTACAATAACATGGTACATTCTTCTACAAAACAAACACCTTTCTTTACTAATTATGGTTATCATCCATGACTTGATACTTTTAACTTTTCAAAAGTTGATAATCCTGCTGCGAAAGATTTGGTGATTCATTTATCAAAGCTACATGCAACGATGAAGGCGCAATTAAAAGAATCTCAAGAACAACAAAAGGTCAATGCAGATGTGTATCGAAAGGAAAAACCACCATTTCACATGGGTGATAAGGTATGGCTACTTTGTCGCAATATCAAGACCGCGCGTCCTTGTGAAAAGTTGAACTATCGAAGGCTTGGACCATTTTCTATTTCTACACAAATCAATCCACTTACATATTGTTTACATCTATCGGAGTCAATGAAAATCCATCCAATATTCCACGTGTCTCTTCTTGAACTATAGAAGACAATGGACATACCAAGAAGACGACAAGCTCCACCTCCTTCTATAAAAGATAATAATAAAGAATTTGAAGTAGAAGAAGTCTTAGATTCAAGGCGATGCCAAAATAAATTAGAATATCTTATCCATTGACACGGATATGATATTAGTGAACACACATGGGAGCCAGCAAAGAATCTTGCAAATGTAATAAAGGCGGTGAAGGCTTTTCATCGATGACATCCATCAAAATCAAGATGAAAACCTTCTTTATAAAAGAAACAACATTAGGCAAGATAACATTCTACTTTCAATCCTTGTTTGTAGCTTCTTTGTAGTTGTGACGCTCAAAAGATGGAGAATCAATAACCAGTGGATTTGACTCAAGAGCCTTCATTTGCTGACCTGCAGGATGAGACATTACGATTGTCACAACCTTCAAGACGTCGCAATCAAGATGAAGATCTTTAGAAATGACATGTTCTTCCTCAAATAGATGGCGAGGTACAACGCATTTGGTATCACGACTTAGGAAGGGACTCCCAATGTTTGGTGATTTTACTAGAGGTAGGAACAACTCTTGATGGTATTCCAAATGTTCTAGTTCAAGGAAGTTATGAAGGCCTCAACAATGATCAAATAATTGGATGGTCTTCTTGCCCTAGTATGGGACACTACTGATGGTTTAGAGGCCCTATTAATCATCTTCAAAGAGAACAAAGATCAGAATATGTAGCGAATATAATTTGTCGCATCATAGATTTTCTCAATATATGATGACCGCTCCTCATGGAACTCATCTCTAAAAAAGGGGTAATGTCACGGACATACTCATGTAAGCCAGTAATTATATGTATAAATAGGTAGAAGTAAATAAAAGTAGATAAAAGTAGCTTAATTCTATAGTATTTGCTTTGGAAGCTTCCTAGAAGGTTTATAGATGCTACTTTGACTTTATAGGTATCTTTAATTGACTTCTTGGATAAGAAACGTGGTCAACAAGTTGGCTATGTACCAAATATGTTGTTAGCTTGAAGGCCAAGCTAACAATGTGATCCACACGTAGAAAAACTTGCCTTGTAAATCAAGGCATGTATCCTACAAAGTCAACACATATTGGAGGTCCTATAGAACGTCGCCACGTAGCTCTTAGTTAGATAGTATATACAGAGACAAGAGTGAAGCCTTCTTCACTCTTGTCAACTCCTTTCTTGTTTCCAGTCTAGTTTCAAGAGTCTTCATGGTTTCTAGTCTTTGGTAATAGCCATTCCAGTTTCTCTTTCAATATACATACTTGTTTATTTATATTTTGTTACCTTTCTTTGAGTGAAGGCTCACTTGTCTGAATTGCTTTTTCATCAAGTTCTTGTCCTTGACATGTAATAAGTTAGACTATCAAAAATTGGGGCCATTTTGGATTCAAAAGCAAATCAATTCAATAGCTTATTAGTTGGAGCTACCTATATTTATAAAGGTGCATCCAGTCTTTCATGCTTCTTTCTTGAAGGCTTATTCAAAATCAACTATTTCAGAAAGAATACAATGATCATTGCCTTACATTGAAATAGATAATCACATAGAATATGGAGTAGAAAAGATCCTTGATTCTTGATGAAAAAGAGGCAAGTTGAAATATTTTATTCATTGGCATAGCTACAATATTAATAAGTGTATGTGATAACTAATAGAAAATCTAGTTAATACATTGCAAAAAATATGGAAGTTTCATCAACACTATCTTCAAAAACCTATACTTATTTTGAAATGACTTTTTTCTATAAAGTTACTAATAAGATGTTGTATGTATCAAAGAAAGTAGATATGAAATCAATACTCTTTGAGGAACTCAAAATTAGAAGGAGAGGTGATGTTAGAGACATCCAATAAGAGGATTTTAGAAATATTCTTAAAATTTTCTATTAGATTCTAAAAGGTTTCAAAAGTTTCTAAAATATTATTAGAAGATTTTTAGAAGGTTTTAGAAGGTTTTTAGAATATTTTATTAGGTTATAAAAAGTTTTAGGAGGATTAAGGAAATTATTTGAAAAGCTTCTTAGGATTGCTTTATCTACAAGTAGCATAGAAATTTCTTATGAAGCTTCTTAAGATTGCTTTATCTTTAAGCAACAAAGAAACTTCTTGAAGAACTTCTTAAAGTTGTTTCATCTTCAAGCAACAAGAAAACTTTTTGAAGTGCTTTTTAAGGGTGCTTCATCTTGAAGCAATATGGGAACTTCTTGAGGAGCTTCTTAAAACCTTATATATATTAAAGTTGGAATTGATGAGATTCTTAGTCTTGAAAATACAACTTTTGGAGTTTTAGCTCACCCCTCTTGATATTGATCTTATACTTATTTGGTTAAATTAATTTCTTGTTAATTGTTTTATTGAAAATCTTCTATTCTACTTCTTGTTTGGTCTCTTGCATAGTGTATTTGTGACATTGTTCTGCTTCTTATCTTGTCCTAAACATCTTACTTGACTTTTTTAAATGCTTTCATTTTTGGCTCATAATTTGACCAAATCTTGTAGATTGCAAGATGAAGTCGACATTCAACAAATACTACTCTTCTAAACCACCATCAAAGCATGAAGCAAATCATTGTGCAACCATCAAACCTAGCTCTTTGACAAAAAGTCAAGAATTTAAAGGACAAATGTGCAGAAACTCATGAGCTTCATATGTTGGAATAACATTGTACTGTCCAATAGCCGGAGCCAAAGAAGGAAACAATCGGCGCTCCAACAAACCCAATATTCAATTACAGATACTTGAAATGAACAACTTTTGTGCCCGAAGGACAAGGCTGAAGGATCAACACTACAACACTGGAGAATTGCAACGACTCTCCAGAACATGAGCTATTGCTTCACATTGCAAACTAGCCAGAATGAAAGAAAATAAAAGAGCTTGGTGCCGAAGGTAGGAAATATTTTTCAAAACCCTTCATTGTTTTTTAGAATAAGCATTTTGGAAGTACAAGCGGGTCTTACCCTTGCTTGACAGGACGACTTTGAAGCCACAGGAGCATGAACATTTTTGGATTTTCACCCCTGTGACTAGGTATCAACCCTTATTCCGGGTCTGTTCTCCAGTTACTAGGTATCAACCTGTCCTCGAGGTTAGCAATTTTGTATTAAAGGCATAGCTCTCTACTTGAACAATCGTGAGATGTGGGCACTTGTACCGGTGACTCGGAATTACATTGAGGGTCACAGTTTTCACATGCTGCTTGAGTTTTGTTTATTTACTGTCCTGTATGTTGCCATGTGATGTAATGCTAACAGTATACTTATTTGATGCTGTGGTGTGAGGAAATTCGTTTCAGTACTCAGCACTGAATCTGTTATTTATTCGTTGCAGAAGGCTTTGCTTCGAGCTTCCACGCATGTTGTCGGAGGGGAAGAATTTCCTCTAGAGACATGATCTACAGCCACCGGGTTCGCAATGGAATTGATCAGTGAAGAGGATCTTGGGAGAAACGAGGCCTTCGCTAGTGTTGCTACTCTCATGTGTGGTGGCATCATGCACCAGAACGGTGGATCATTGCATGCTATTAATGGAGCTATTGAGAGCTTGGAATGCTGTTGTCGTGTGCATTTATCATCATGGGTTGCCTTGATTACCACTCATATAGTCAGTTCCACTTACTGTTCATGATCCTCGTTTTAATTTTTGTATTTTTTAGAACAGAAGGGCGTGTGTCCCTTTGCATTTCCTCGGTTCGAGGTAGTCGTAGAAATAGACACAGTAGCTCATGGAATTTGATTGCCGCGAATCTGAGGTGTAAGATTTCTCAAAGGTATTGTGCAACGAGAAAGATGAAATTCAATGACAGGCACTTGATTGAAGAGCTTGAGACTTGGCCTTCACTCAACAAATCTAATCAAGTTACGACTATCAACATGCAAAAATTCAGTTTTAAGGCTACCTTGTTTCCAGGTACGACCGATCACGTTCTGCCAGTCTTGGCGCTTCTGCTCAGTCTACGGAATGAGCCAAAAATGTATCGATTAGCTTCCACCTAACTCTGCTGCTCATCAAGGCACCAACATTGGAAGCGAAAGAAAAAAGGAAAAAAGAAGAAGGAATAACGGCGATAAAAACCACTATAAGAATTTCCTACCATAGACGCACCTGCTAAATTGTTCATTTGCATTGTGGACATCCCCTTCCAAAAGGGATCTCTTTTCTCCAGACCTCCTGCAAATCCTGCCGCTTCTCGTCATACCGAAACTCTTGGCTGAAGAAAGCATCACTGAAGCGTACCGAACTAGAGAAACAATTGGACATTTCTGCTCTCGCAACAAAATTCGACAGAGAGCCTGGTAAACTTCAAGTTCTCAAGGATATCAAGATGTATCACATCACACAAGCATCTTGATGTATATTTCCAACTTTTTTCCATTCCCGTACGCACGAGCACGTATTTGTAACGACGGGGTATTTTTCCCTTGTAACACATAGATTTTGTGTGAAAAATGAATAAAACTGTACTAAAGGTCAAATTTCTAAAGCCGGTTGCACAACGTCGTTTCCACTCCCCAAAAATGCGTACGTTAATTTCCAATAGAAGGATGACACACTTTCCTAACCCTAGTTTATGCACATTTCTCAAAACATTCCACAACAATTGACAATAAAATAATGAAACGCAGTTGTAGACCAATGGGAAGCCGTGCCTTGAAATCTCTTGCAAATGGTGGGAGGTCCATATTGGTTGGCCAGCTATTTTAAGCAACCAAGGCTAACAAAGTCACGAACAGAGTGTAGAGGGGCCTGTATATTGCATGGCGGGAGATACTGCAACGGCGCACGCCGGTAAAGGCAGCGGCAAGGGCAAGGCAAGGCAAGGCGCGTCTCCATCACAGGGAGAACTTGGAAAGGGAAAGGGCAATAGGGCGTCAGTGCGAAGGCGCGGGGAGAGTCATGCTCCACCTCCCTCCTGGACAGCTGAGATCGATCGGCGCTGCAGATCGACGGCCCAGCGCGGGCTGTCTTTAGGTCAGTGTATATAGCATCCGAGGTCTTACTGCACAACTCCTCCGCTTGCAACTTTCTTCTTGAAGGTTACTCTTTCTCCCTCTCTCTCCTCAGCTCCGCCTTCATTTCGTTTTGTTTTCATTTTTTTCTTCTTTTTTTTCTGCTTCCTCTTCGCAGTCCCCTTTCGTTGCGTCCGCCATAGTGCTCGTGTTCCACTCTGCAATCATGGCGCACGACGGCGAAGCCCTGGTGACGGAGGATTACGATCAGGCGCCTCGCTTGGAGAACAAGCGTAAGTTCGATGAGACGGCGGATGAGCCTGCGCCTGGCAACTTCAATGGGAACAGCTTGGACGGCGGGGAATCGGCCCCTACTTCCGCTGTGACGTACAACAGTGTGCCACCCCCGTTGTCGGAGTTCGAGCAAGCGAAGCAGAAAGCGGCGCTAATAGCCGCGAGGTTGGTCGGGGCTGAGGTCAAGCGTCCTCGGACGGAAGAAAATAGCGCGGAGGATCACAACGGGTCTGGGCGGACTAATGGTCTGGATCTGGGTCAAACCTTCGCTGGTAAGTATACCATTTTGCACAAGTCGGTTTCGCTTCTCCTATCTCGCTCTCTTATCTGGAGCTTGCTTTCATCCACAGCCCTCACATGTGCTCTGTGTGAAGTCAACCTGTTTGTGGATGACTGATGTCTGACGTATTGGTTTGAGCATACACCAATGCTTCTGAGGTAGGGTTGGTGTTCCTTAGACCACTTCTTGGTGTCTTTGGGGATGACTTTCTTGTGACACTGTGAGTGCTATATCCATATTTGGAAACGGTGAGGATGGTTCTTCTAACATGCGAGGAGTCTATTGCCTTGATCAGATGACAATTTAAAGCGCGACCACGACCAGCCTCCGGAAGACATTCCTCCTTTCCATCAGCTCCAGCAACATCAGGACTATCAACAACATAGTTCACAGCAGTATCATCAACCTCAACATGGTGGTCAAAATTTTTACAGCCCAGGGGGTCCTAATCAGTCCAGGAAGATCGATGTGCCTAACTCAAAGGTCCGTTGCCGTAAATCTCTCCTACCCCGAGAATAGTGTTGTCCCGATGGCGATTGCTCAAGCAAGTCTGGAGTATGGCCCTTATTCCCGTTTCGTCTTATTGACAGGTTGGGCTTGTTATTGGAAAAGGAGGAGAGACTATTAAGTATTTGCAGCATCAATCCGGTGCTCGAATTCAAGTGGCTAGGGATGGCGAGTCAGACCCTCGGTCTTCTACTCGACAAGTGGAGCTCATGGGTACCCCTGAACAGATTAGTCGTGCGGAGCAGCTCGTTAAAGATGTTATTGCTGAGGTCTTCTTTCAAACCCTTTAAACTTGGACAATGTCACTAGAAGCGTAATGCAATTTGAACCATCAAATTGATGCTAACATTACATAGATAATTCTGGTTGTTTTAATATCATGGAGAGCGAGCATTGTGGGAGTGAACGTCCATGAGTTGGTTTTAATGTTTTAATGTTGGATTCTCAGCAGGCCTCCGCGGGAACTCCCGGCGGTGGAGGACTCGGTGGTCGTGGTTTTGGCGGTCCAGTCGGTCCTGCTGGAGAGCAAGTACAAGTCAAAGTTCCGAATAACAAGGTCATTTTCCTGACCTGACGCCTATTACAAGAGATATGTTCGGGGAAAAATTCTCAATGCTTCAGACAATCTGATCGACAATATTGCATGGAATTTTGTAGGTTGGCTTGATTATTGGACGAGGTGGGGAGACGATTAAGAACCTTCAGAGTCGTTCTGGAGCCCGCATTCAGGTACAGTGTGGTGGTGATAGGGTGAAAATGCAAGCGCAACCGAACACATCGTAAATACATATGTATCATTGTAGTTTTACCATCGCGGCAACGGGAGCCTTTTTATTACGTACATGGTAATAGTGGATGGATTTTGTATTGCAGGTGCAAAATGATTCTGAGACTGAGCCTGGAGCTACAGAGAGGATGGTGACCTTAATAGGCAATAAGAAGGCTACGGACATGGCGTATGAATTAATCAAGGAAGTAATTGACGAGGTACAGTTGCCTTCAGTTCATTTGAAGTTCAAATTATATGTTCCTGTTTGTGCCTGCCGGAGTTGGTATCTGTGGTCTTTGCTACTGCGTTCGATTGTGCAAGGGAATTTCCTGATCGTTCTGTCACTTCACTGGTGCATATTTGCGAAATATTATCGTTGATTCGCCTTTTAAGTCCATGTAGAGGAAACTGCCGTTTGAGAAACCTATTCGTCACTTTGCCTTGGCTCAGCTTGCGGTTCCGTTGAGGATAATTGTATTGGCCATGTTTTGTTTGCGATGAGTTCTAATTCTGACAGCTCACTAGTTATCGAGGGTGTGTTGCGCCATCTGGAGCATCGGAAGGTACTGAACACAGCTACATGTCACGTGTTGGTTTTGGAGTTCTTAGAAGAACTTTTGCTGTACATACAGTTTCTACATCTCGCTGAAAGATAACTGCTAAACATGGTAGAACCGTTCTGAATCTTGTAGAGGTTAGAAACCTGTTTTTATGCACTGGTTCATTTAAAAATTGTTTCTTAGGTTCTTCATTGCTCATCAGCATATCTTTAGGACAACTAATTTCATCATAGATCAGGGCGTATGAGTTGTCAGACTTGAAGGTCCTGAAGTAGGGTTACTTGTGTAACAAAGCTGTCACCTTTTCCATGTTTAGCCGCATGGGACTCGAGTTTAAGTTCTAATTTTCATGAATTGGCCGCTGAGAAAGGGATTTGGACTTCAAATGGCATCACTTCTGATCTTAGGCCTCCCCACAGTGAAAGTCGAGATATGGGGAATGATGCTTTTCAGGTAACGATGGCGTGATATTATTTCTAAGTAATGGAGATGTATTTTGGCACAGTCTTGCTTATTTAAAATACGCAGAGTGCCAAAATAATGGGTCTGAAATATATCGTCTAGAAATTAGGATGTATATTCTAGCATATGAATTTCACGTACTACGACTGGGAGGTGCATCCTCTGTGGTTCTATAGTTATCATCGTATGTATGTATGTAAGGGATGGGCATATTTAGTCAAGCCTGGAACAGGTGCACTTTAATTGCACTGAGCAAGGATGGGGCTTCAATGTGTCGCCGGTAGCTTGAACGCTCACTCCCAAATTTGGATGAGGTGAGAGTAATTTGTCCAGCTTGTGCATATTGACTAACCTAATGATATCTGTGGTGTGATGACATTGAACTGTCAGCGTTGCCCTACTCGCCCTGCCTCTTGAACTTTGTATGCATAGTGTCATTGTTGGGCCGTGTACTTGCTAATCGCTTCGTATGCGGGTTATTACTCTTTAATTTTTACA
Organism: Physcomitrium patens; assembly: GCF_059467195.1. Lineage (NCBI taxonomy): Eukaryota > Viridiplantae > Streptophyta > Bryopsida > Funariales > Funariaceae > Physcomitrium > Physcomitrium patens. Next base: position 7,625,450 of record NC_143416.1, on the reverse strand, counting down.
ACTTTCATGCCTCTAAAGATTATGCGGGTTTAGTTACGCAAGAATGTATGTCTTGGTTGTTGCTGGTTGCCATGTCGTGAGAAAGTGCATTTTGTAAGGTTCTATATTGCTGGTTTGGCGGATGCTTGAGCAGAATCGAACATCAAGGCCTCTAGGTGGCTACAACCAACAGCACGGTGGTGGATACAGGCCTTCTGGCCCTCAGCAGTGGGGCCCCCCAGCTGCCCCTCCACCTTACGGATACCAGCAGCCACCTCATTATCCTGGTCCCCCCCAACCCTACCAACAACCACCTCCCCAAGCCTATGGCCAATTTTCTCAGCAGCCTGCTGGAGGTTATTCCTCTGGTTGGGAGCAGCGTTCACCTGCGTCTGCTGCACAGCCTCAACAGCAAACCTCTTTTGACTACTATGGGCAGCAAAGTCAGCAGGTTCTAAAAAATGTTTCTGTTTATTTGACATTCTTTCAAGCATTTTGAGAACTGTTTCAGAGCATGTCGTTAGTTTCTGCTTGGTCGAACTGCGAATATTTTTTTTCGTAATTTCAGGTACACCAAACTCCTCAGGGGACAGCTACTCCAACCGAGTCCTCTGGTTATGGCTACAATCAGCAAAGTTATTACCAAGGTTATCAGCAGCAGCCTGCTCAAAACCAAACTTATGGTGACCCAGCCACAACGTATAGTCAGCAAGGATATCCCCAGCAGGGATATGCTCAACCTGCTTACAGTGGCTACTCGTATGCACAGCCTGCACAGGGTGATCAACAAGCGTTTGGTCAGCAAGGATATGGTTATGGACAAGCTCAATCTGGGTATGCTGCTACAACTGGAGACACAACGACCCCAGCAACAGCTACTGGGTATGATTATAATGCAGCTGCTGGAAGTGCGCCTGCTGCTCCAGCTAGTCAGCCTCCTGCTGTGTCAGCCACTCAAAGCTAGAAAGGTGGTAAATCACATCCCGTGTTTTGTTATCTGTAGTTTGTGTAGGAAAGATGTTATGTAGTCAGCTGCTCGTTTGTGCTGGATTTTAGAATTGAACAATGCAGATTATCAGAGCATGAGACGTGGTTTTTTATCCTTTTGAGATCATTTTGTCAGGACGTTAGTAGAAAATGGGTCATTCTTGCACAATACCAGCCAAATGAGATTTGTTACTGTTGGTTGAGGTAGAGTGTTTTTATTATTTGTGGCCCTTCGGAATTCTGCTACTTTTTGTTCTCATAGAATGCATATAAACTACTATTTGCTGTAGTCTGACGTAATTGATGCCAGTCTTACATTTGTGTCCAATATATTTTCTAATTCTTGAATTGCGTCAGTTTCACTGATTTTACTGTGTTGCCCGCTTCGGTGTAGCGGCCGATGAATGTGCCCTGTCTGCACATTCGTTTTAGTGTATTAGTCATAAATGACATTCTGTTTTTCCATTTACTGAGTGTGCAGTTGCATTCAGCAATGCTGTCTTGTATAGAGGTAAGTGAGTTAGCATTCTTTAAATGCCTTCTCAGGGTATTGTGCCATCATTAAGTGCGTTTAAAGAATTGTAACTTCATTATTTTCTCTTAAAGAATTGTGCCTTCATTGATACTTTTTCTGATACTACGCAATTATGTTAAGATATATGACTAGACGACGTGCAATGTCGGATAAAGAAGAATTTATATCGTTCGCTGAGCGTACTCCCTTAATACTATCTGATATCATGAGAATCTTCGAAAGTGTACTTCTTTCCTGTATACTTATGCGGACAACAGAAAAAGTCAAGAATCCTGTAATCATACAGTATGATGAACGAATAAGTAGAGAAGTTTTAGCTTAGCACGTGTAGTCTTCAAACTTTCCATTAATGATCAGAAAGTACTGGAAAGTTTGTTGCATCCACTCTCACTTCACATGTGTCAATCGCTTGTGTGCTCCCAACACATGTACTGAGACTCCCAGAGAATGCCTAGGGATCAGACCATCTTTACTCACTGTATAGCTTTGAGGCTTTCCAATCGAAACCTTGACCATCGAGTTGATCATGTCCACGAGACTCAGCAATACCGGCTAGCGACACTCATCCCGGGGTGATATCCGAGACATACCTTTTCTGCGTTCGACTTAATGCGGAACAGGTCATGGCATTCAGGTGAAAAACTGTTTATCTGTACCTCCGACGCGTACATCAGCTGTGAAGTAATCAATCACAATAAAAAGCTTTAGTGTCGCGAGGAAAGTGAGTTGTTTGATCGAGCTCTAGAGATCATTCTCGGAATATCTGCGCATGCGTGGTTTGCAATCAAAATATCCCATACCGAGCGTTTCGGATGTCTCTTTCTAGTTGAGAACCTTTCCTCTCGCTTTCTATTGAGCTCAGTTTTCCACGTGGATACATCTTCTGAGGGGGAACAGAAGGATATCTTGGACGTGCTGTAAAGGATTCTTCACAGTACCTCGCTCTTGGTTAGAACTCCTGGAGTGGCAAGACGATGGTCTTGACCTTTCGGCACATTGATTACAAGGGGCCGCACATGTCCATCATTTTCATTTCTTATCTAAATCACTCCTGCACACTGTGCCAATGCACTCATAGACGTCCGTCTGGAAGAAGAATAAAAAAGGAAATCCGAACACCTCATAAAGAGCAACTGAGAAGCTACACAAGTTCTGGTGCAAATGTCTCCGGTTTACATCAGAATGTGTACAATTACACAAAATTTACGAAGTGGAAGGTGCCCGATGCTCTCAGCCTGCGCAGAATTTCTTAACAAGAAATCCAATTGGCAAATGCCACCTGATCTGCTCATTGTGTTTCGGAGTGCACAAATCTCAAAAACGGTGTGACGGAAAATACCTACCATTTTTTTCTCATGGTGTTGACACCAGGATGTCGGCTCACATGAATTTTGCGATGAGGGGTTCAATGATTTCCTTCTGTTATCTTGTGCAGGGATCTCAATCGTCCAGACGGAGACAATCCAGAGTGAGGCGCCCTGCTCAGAAGCCTCATCGTGAAACCGCCCTCGATTTTTTCAATGGACAGCATCCTGCAGTGTCGCCTTGCCCATTGAGTCCAGTCATGTTCAACTTTTTCTCGCTTAAAGTTAGCGAAACACTGAAGGCAGGATGCAACAATGTCAGAGAAAGATAAACCAAGACAACATTCCTAAGTCGGATCAGCAGGCTCCACTTTTGGCACGAAACTCAGGTGCAGTGATTCCGTCACAACATTCATATCTAAAATTCACCAAGAGCAGGGTACTTGCATGTCGACAGCACGCAGTTAGTCCTCAGAATCACATCTCTTGATATGTGATTACTGTGCACACAGAGGTGCACCGTGCACTTTCTACAGATCGAAAGTCGAGGAACCCAACTTGTGCTAGACGTCTGTGGAGTCCAAGAGTGCGGTATTCATGGCCTTCCTTGTTGACATTTGCAAATCAACTCGCACGCCCTCAATTCTCACTTCGTGAAACGCACGAATTTATAGCAGTGATTCCCGCAGATGTTCGCCTAATTAACCGAAACCTCCCGAAACCCTTTTGAAAATCAGAAATCTCGTGCCACTACTAAATCACGCAACAGGACCAGGAATGCACCACACCCCCCCCCCTCTTTCCGTACCTTAAAGCAGAACAGCTTTGTTCACACATGCACACACCTTCACCGCATCAATCCAAGCAACAGTCCTCATTTTGCAGCCAATCACACGGCCTTCCACACTCAACACTGAAACACACACCAGATCAGACCCCAGCCGATCATCACGCTGCACATCCTGCCACTCCACCGATTCTCTTCACCCAGAGTCAAAGCAAGCTGCGCATGGACCATATTCCGGAACACAAAATCCATCCAGGATCTATCCACCACTGTAAGTCAATCGAGCGGCGAAATTCGTGCACTACGTGTGAGAGCGGGAAGGATCCAATCCGGGAGGGCGATGCTCCCTGCTGTTGATGTGTCGAGATTTTCATTCTCAAGCCCGACCCAGACCCCCCCCACCAGAATGCCATCCACAGGCATCGAGTTTGAATGTCCACTACTTTAGATTAAGCTTCCTTCCACCATCAACGATGGGAGTACATGTTCTGAATGTGGTCATGTGCCACACATGTTGTTAGCTTGAACGCTAAGCTAACAATGTCGCCCACACATAGAAAAACTTGCCTTGTAAGTCAAGGCATGTATCCTACAAAGTCAACACATATTGGAGGTCCTATAGAACGTCGCCACGTAGCTCTTAGTTAGATAGTATATACAGAGACAAGAGTGAAGCCTTCTTCACTCTTGTCAACTCCTTTCTTGTTTCCAGTCTAGTTTCAAGAGTCTTCATGGTTTCTAGTCTTTGGCAATAGCCATTCCAGTTTCTCTTTCAATATACATACTTGTTTATTTATATTTTGTTACCTTTCTTTGAGTGAAGGCTCACTTGTCTGAATTGCTTTTTCATCAAGTTCTTGTCCTTGACATGTAATAAGTTAGACTATCAAAAATTGGGGCCATTTTGGATTCAAAAGCAAATCAATTCAATAGCTTATTAGTTGGAGCTACCTATATTTATAAAGGTGCATCCAGTCTTTCATGCTTCTTTCTTGAAGGCTTATTCAAAATCAACTATTTCAGAAAGAATACAATGATCATTGCCTTACATTGAAATAGATAATCACATAGAATATGGAGTAGAAAAGATCCTTGATTCTTGATGAAAAAGAGGCAAGTTGAAATATTTTATTCATTGGCATAGCTACAATATTAATAAGTGTATGTGATAACTAATAGAAAATCTAGTTAATACATTGCAAAAAATATGGAAGTTTCATCAACACTATCTTCAAAAACCTATACTTATTTTGAAATGACTTTTTTCTATAAAGTTACTAATAAGATGTTGTATGTATCAAAGAAAGTAGATATGAAATCAATACTCTTTGAGGAACTCAAAATTAGAAGGAGAGGTGATGTTAGAGACATCCAATAAGAGGATTTTAGAAATATTCTTAAAATTTTCTATTAGATTCTAAAAGGTTTCAAAAGTTTCTAAAATATTATTAGAAGATTTTTAGAAGGTTTTAGAAGGTTTTTAGAATATTTTATTAGGTTATAAAAAGTTTTAGGAGGATTAAGGAAATTATTTGAAAAGCTTCTTAGGATTGCTTTATCTACAAGTAGCATAGAAATTTCTTATGAAGCTTCTTAAGATTGCTTTATCTTTAAGCAACAAAGAAACTTCTTGAAGAACTTCTTAAAGTTGTTTCATCTTCAAGCAACAAGAAAACTTTTTGAAGTGCTTTTTAAGGGTGCTTCATCTTGAAGCAATATGGGAACTTCTTGAGGAGCTTCTTAAAACCTTATATATATTAAAGTTGAGATGAAGGAGATCCTTAGTCTTGAAAACACATCTTTTGAAGTTCTAGTTCACCTCTCTTAGTGTTGATCTTATACTCATCTGGTTTATTAAATTCTTGTTAGTTGTCTTGTTAGAACACTTTCGTTCAACCTCTTATTTGGTTACTTGTATAGTATATCTATGACAATTGTTTTCTTTTAATCTAACCTACTTAATAGAATTTTGTATTTTTAATTTAAAAAAAAGATTTAATATAAATTTGTTTTATTGAATCTAATCTTGGAATTGATTTAGATTAATATCATAGTTTAATAAATATTTTTAAAATTTAGAAATATAAATATAAAAATATTCAAATTGACTTATGATAAAGTAAAATTTCATATGTGGAGATTATTGTTTTTAAAGTGGTTGGAGGCACTAACTTTTTTCAAAGTTTGTAATATAGTTTTTGCTTGATAGAATGCAAGGTAAGAATTTAATGCATTATTAGGTAGATTTTAATCATAAGAAATTAAAAATCCTATCATAAAAAATATTTGAAGTACCATATAAAATAGTTAGAGGATTTATATGAAATATTCACACATTTGTGTCATACTTCTCTAGTTTTGTTTCAATTTTTTGACCTTATGTTTTATTTATGGTTTGGAATGAGTGATCAAATAGGAATTATATTTCATATGTTATATGTAATTGGATTTGTAACTATTATTCTAAAATTAAAGAAATATTAAATATAAAATTTATCCAATTAAAGGAATTTATATAAACAAAAACTTTAGATGTATTTATTGTCTAAGTTTTTAAAATGACAAATATCTTAATTATAATTTTTCATATTTTAATCATAAAGATAATATTTTTAAATATTATATATAAAAAAATAATAATAATAATATAATTAGAAGAATATTTTTAAAATAATATCTAATATAATTTTTAATATGGTTCAAAAGAATTATATTAATTTTTTTAAATCATTATGAATATAGTTATTTTAAAAAAAATTATGGTGTGAAATGAAGGTATGTATTTTTAATTTTAACTTGTATTATAATTTTTCATAAGTTAAAAATAAAATTAAAATAAAATAACTAAAATAATATTGTTAGTTCTTTTTATTGATTATCTTTAATTATTGGTTGTTAATTTCAAGATGTGACTATTAATTAGGTACATTAAAAAAACAAAGATGTGTAATTTTTGGATTCATTGAGAGGTTTCCATGCTTAAACCCTAAATCAGTGTAAAGGAATAGAAATGTGAGAAAAAGGGTGTTTTTTCTCATAAAGATTGTTAGCATTGTCTATATATATATATGCATTGTGATATTCAGGAATAATGATATATATATATATATATATATATGCATGGAAATGATAAAGTGTCCCTAATTTTTACTAAATAGACCCCACATGTTTAAACCATGATTGTATCCTTTCAACCCCATCCCCATTTATATATTTAAATATTTAAAATTCTAATAATTATTTACTTTTACTATAAAAATTTTAAAATAGAAATGTGTGTGTATATATATATATATATATATATATATATGATCTTCAAAGTCAAAATTGTAATACTATCCCAATCTTCTATCAAAACTCATATTGTATCTATTTGGTTTAATCTATAATTTATCAAAAATAAAATTGGTACATATTTTAAATTGTACAAAATTTTAATGATCATTTTTATTTTTAAAAAAACATCTATTATCTACTAAAAAGTTAGTTCTTTTTTTCTTCTCTCTCTCTCTCTCTCTTCATATATATATATATATATATATATATATATGTTTATTTATTTATTTATTATGCACTTTATAATTTATATTATATCTATGAATGAGTAATAATTTTGTTTTTAAATTGCTTCATGAAATTAATATATATATATATATATATATATATATATATATATATATTTCAAATCAATAATAATTAATAGAAATAGGTATAAACTTATTAGATAGATAATGTTGTTTTTAATAATAAAGGTTAGTTTTTATAATAAAGATTAAATCTTTAAATTCTTTTAGATATGTCAAAATGCTTTAGAAACCTCTTTAATAATTTTATCACCTTTAGAAAGATACTTTGAAAGCAATTTACAACTTGTATTCTTCGGCCAAAACCTTGGTAGTTCTTAGTATGCTTCTACATGCTTCATTATGCAACTACTATTACTCTAATTATGGGTAATTGACTAAAATCCAAAACTTAAACTTACCTTTTTTGTACATGAAATAAAATATATACATTATGCACATAGTATACATTTGTACTCATTTAAGTATCTAAGATTCTTTTTAAGTACCTTTAACTTTAGTTGTACTTTAAATCCTTGATCATACATTCAAATCTATAAAAAAAACATAAATTTTTACTCTATGAATACTATTTTTTAAAGTGTTTTCTCCCTCTTTCTATATTTTGTAACTTTTAGCTTATAAGAAGCTTTTAGTAAAAAGGTTTTAAAGCTCCTTTCAAATATAAAACTTTGTTGCTTGTAAAATCAATTAATTTTCATTATGATATTGCTAAATTTTTATATTTTTAGATTTATTCTTAGAACTTTATTTATATATTACTAACAAAATTAATTATTTAATTTTCAAGCCTTAGAATTAAATTTATACATGATCTATATATATAATCTATATACAATAAATAACAAATTTAATTCTTTAAGTAAGCACAAGGTGGTAGTTTAAGTTAATTAGTTTAAGTTAATTAGTTTAAATTGATAATGATAGTATTTATAAATTAATTAATTAAAATTATAAAATTATAAAATTGACTATATTATAATAAATAACATACAAAAATTAGTGAAAGATGCAAAATTTTTATTTTTTGATAATACATGATTTAAGTTAATAATATTTTTATAATTTATATATAATATATAATATAAGTGTTGATGATTTTATATTTTATTCTTTTATTCTTTTGCAATCACCTCAAGCTTTATTAATAAAAATGTTGCTTATTACTACAAATTTCTATATATACATATATTATAAAATTACATATAATTATATTTGAATTATATATAAATTACAAAATTACAATCTTTGGTTGTAATTTAATATTACTAATTTTTAATATTTGATATCTCAAACAAAAATTATTAAATTGTAAAGGAAATCTTTTATTGTCACGGACATAGAAATACAGACTCGAGATCTAACAAGAAGTTCAAAAAGAACTGACAAGAACTAGATTAATCAGATGAGAACAACACCAAAGAGGTTAGCTAGAGCTCCAAGAGATGTGTTGTCGAGACTGAAGAACTCTTTAGCCTCGATTCCAATATATACTCCTATTTAAGAAGCTTCTCAAGCAACTTCTACCAACTAGGAAGCTTCTAGAAGGTTTTAAAGACTTACTTCTAGAAGGTTCTAGAAACTTATCTCTAGAAGGTTCTAGAACCTTGTCTCTAGAAGGTTCTAAGGATTATGTCCCTAACATCACCCCTTCCTTTAGCTTCGAGGTCTCTAAGAAGCAACGTTGTTGTTAATGAATTCCAACGCAAGAAAATGAAGATCTGTTGCATAACATCTGCTATGAACTCCAACTGTTGTTTACGAGGTAAGTGGTTCATCGACCCTTGAAGTCAACGGTAGTGGCCCACTCCTTCAACTTCTGACCAAGCATGAACTTCCGTGTCCTCATTGTGAAATTGTCCTGCAAACACGCCTTCTGGTTGACCGTCATAAGCAAGGTCGGACTCAAATACAAACACCAGTGATCGGTTACTCAGTATCCTCTGTCGTCGTCGTGGTGTAGTCGGTTCTTCATCTCGGAGTCGCCTTCGTGAGCTAATCGGTTGAGATAATCTGACTGGCATAGTATCTATCTCTTGGCTATCCATATCAAAAGACCAAACTATAGCTACTGAAAAAATTCTATTTTATCTTGGAAAAAATAACTACATCAATTACGAATTTTGGTGGTGCTCTCCCCCTTTTTTATATTCTTGGGTGAGCAAGCTTTGGAAGGAAGCTATCGTCAAACTGGCTTAGGTTTATGAGGATGTTGTTGATGAAACTCCTATAGCTTTTGTGGCGCATTGGCGAGATTTTCAACTGGCTCCCACATTCATTCTTTAATGTCATAACCGCACCAATGAACAACATACTCCAACTTGCCCCACCTTTGCCGTGAATCCAGTATCTTTTCAACCTCGTATTCCTCGTGGTTCTTGATCTCAATACTAGGTGGCGGACATTGTATTCTTCCAGAAAAAGACGACTCTCAATAAGGCTCTAACAGAGAAACATGAAAGACTGGATGTACCTTCATAAAAGCCGATAGTTCCAGACGGTACGCCATTGGATTGATTTGCTTCTGGATGATAAATGGTTCCAATCTTCGATAGTCCAACTTATCACATGGTCGCTTGGTCTTGATATTCCATCAAAAAAGCCATGCTTTATCTCCAATTTTGAAAGTAGGTGCTTGATTCCGAAATCTATCTGTTGACGCCTTGTAGGATTCTTGAGCGGATTGTAATTGAAGCTTCAATGTATTTTGAAGCTCTGATAGTTGTTTCGCAAATCCTTCAGCTGCTGGATTGTTATTTGTTGACGGACTCAATAAATCAAGCTTCGGATGATACCCATAGTTGGAAAAGAATGGTGTGTATTGAGTCGATGCATGGAGAGTGTTGTTATATGCAAACTCAACTAGCGGCAGATATGTGGTCCAATCGTCTTATTGATAGTTGATGCTGCATCGTAAGTATTGTTCCAAGACTTAGTTCACCTGTTTTGTTTGGCCGTTAGTTTGAGGATGAAAAGCCGAAGAAAGCTTGATATCCACCTTTAGTATCTCAAAGAGAGATCTCCAAAACTTTGATACAAACTGGGTTCCTCAATCTGATATGATATCATCTTGTAGTCCATGATATCGATACACATTATCGAGAAAGAGCCTTGCTGTGACTTCACTAGAAGATGTCTTCTTGCAAGGAACAAAGTGTGCCATCTTTGTAAGCTGATCTACCACGACAAAGATGCTATCAAATTAATTCGATGATGGAAGGTCCGTGATGAAGTCCATGGAAACTGAAGACCATGGTCGACGTAGAATCGGTAATGGCTGTAGGAGTCCATAAGGGCGATGTCGAAGATTCTTCGATCTTGAACAGATGTCGCAGGAGAGGACAAAATCTTTCACATCCTTCCACATTTGGGGCCACCAAAAATCTCGAGAAATAAGCTCCAAGGTCTTGTTGAATCCAAAATGTCCCGCAGCTGGATAATCGTGGCGAGATTGAAGAATTCGGAGTCGTGCTTGTCCTTTTGGGATATACAACTGTTCTTCAAAGTATAAAAGATCTCTTCCCACCTTGAATTTGTCGTCATTGGCACGCTGCTTGATATCAATGGCTACTGAATCTTTAATGGTCATGGCATGTACCTGATTCAAGAAGTCAGCATCAATTGGCACAATAGTAGCGCAAAGCCGAAATTGCTCTGGCTTCAAAAACGTCGTACATTGTTGATCAAACATTGCTTCTCCAGCCTTTGGTACAAGATACGATCTCCTCGATAAGGCATCAGATAGTCCTTGATGCTTTCCAGGTCGATAAGTGATAACAAAATCGAACCTAGATAGTAACATACTCTACCAAGCTTGACGTCAATTTAGAACTCGAGCCAACATGAAATACTCCAAATTCTTGTGATCTATGTATACGGTCACTAGGTGTGCAGTTCCTTCAAGAAAATGACGCCATTCTTCGAAAGAATCCACTATTGCAAGAAGTTTCTTATCATGGATCTCATAATTGATTTCAGTAGCAGAGAACTTTCGAGAATAGAATGCAACCGGATGGAGCTTCTTGTCTTCTCCCATTTGTGAAAGTACAGCTTCCAAAGCAAAATCCGAAGCATCAATTTCTAAATAAAAGGCCTTTGTAAAGTCTGGATGTACCAAGATTGGAGCCGTAGTAAATGCGGTCTTTAGGTCTTGAAATGCCTTCTCTACTAGAGGTCTCCGTTCCAACTTATCCTTGCATGTCAACCGAGTGAGAGGAGCAGTAACTTGAGAGTAATTCTTGATGAAGATCCGATAGAAGTTGGCAAAGCCGCAAAAGCATTGTATGTCTCTCACCGTCTTCGGAACCTCCCAAGACATGATTGCTTCCACCTTCTTGGGATCCATCTTCAAGCCTTCCGTAGTCGCAACGAACCCCAAAAACTCCATCTCTATTTGGTGAAATAAACACTTCTCTAACTTGACATATAATCCTTGCTCACATAGTTTCTCCAAGACCAAACGAACGTGCTTTTCATGCTCTTCCTCATTTTTGGAGAATATCAGAATATTATCCAAATAGATGACAACAAAATCGTCAAGGTACTCTCAGAAAATGTCATTCATCATATGTTGAAAGACCGCTGGAGCATTGATAAGACCAAAGGGCATGACATTATACTCAAAATGGCCATACCTTGTACGGAACATTGTCTTCCAATCATCTCCTTCCTTCATTCGTACGAGGTTGTAAGCTCCCCTTAGATCAATTTTTGTAAAGATCCTTGCACGTCCAAGTTGTTCTAAGAGACCAGAAATCAAGGGTAACGGGTAACGATTCTTCTTTGTTACCTTGTTGAAGCCTCGATAGTCCATGCACATCCGCAATGAGCCATCTTTCTTCTTCACAAATAAGATGGGTGCTCCAGTTGACGATTTTGAATGACGGATGAAGTTCTTGGCTAGATTCTCGTCGATGTACTTCCGCAACTTTGCCAACTCCGTTTGCGATAGATTGTAGATTGGGCCAAAAGGTGGTTGTGCTCCTTTCTGTAAGTCTATGGCGCAATCATATGGTCTGTGTTCCGGTAGCATGTCGGCATTTTTCTTTTGAAACACGTATTTAAAATCCTTATATTGCTTCAGTATACTTGTTGTCGAGATCTTCTCCCCGGTAGTTGGAGCCGCATAAATGACAAACGGTGTGCCTTCCTTGGACGATCTTATAAACGCTCTTGCTCCAATAAATAAGGATTTCTCTATTCGGGGTTTTCTACTAGGCTTGCTCTTGGGTGGTTTTGTGGGAAAGGTCATCTTCCGCAACTTCCAATCTATGGATGGGTTATGTTTTTTCAATCAGGAAAGACCAAGAATAATAGAATTTGATGGAGTTCTAATAATATTAAAAATAACATGACTACTATGGCCCTTAAATGTCACTTCTATAGGTTCTAATTCATAGGTGATACTACCAGACAATAAAGATCGTCCATCTATGACCTCAACATGAACAGGTTTAGATTTTTGTACTAAAGGGATCTTATGATGCTTCACAAATTCTTCATCTAAGAAACAAGCAGATGCTCCTGAATCTAATAATGCTAAGGTTCTCAGTTTTTGAGTGCCAATAAGCAAAGGGATTGTAAAACAAAGGGCAGGTTGAGCGGAAAAAAAGGAACCTGGTTGTTGTTGCGATATTTCACTGTCCAGCCACACGGTTCTTATTATGGCCGGGCATCCTAGTTTTCCTGAATAAACGCACTCCTAGTCTTGACAATACGTCGATTTCGCTTCTTGGGGCAGTTTCCAACTTTGTGGCCTTCTTCACCGCAACACAAGCATAGATCTTCCTCCATATGCCGTTTTTTTTCTTCTAGAGTAAGGAATTTGAAACGTACCGCATCAATTTGCATGTCTTCTACCTCTGAATGTGAATTCACGTTGTTTACTGACATAGTTGGGGCGTGGCGAATCGTATGTTGTCTTGAATGTTGGTCTGTGCGACATTGAAATAGGCAGTTATCGCACTTCACAGCTTGGCTAATAGCTTCGTTGAGCGTTTGCAGATCAGGAAGAATTAACAGCAAATCCTTCACATCGTCCCTTAAACCCTAATAGAATTGACTCATCAACGCTTCTTCGTCCCAATTGATGTCGCATGCTAATTGCCTGAAGTCCGATGCATAGACTGATGTAGAGCGCATCCTTTATCGTAGTGACCGGAACTTTGTTGTAACCCATCGAACCTTGTCGTGTTCATCAAATGCTTCCGCAAATGCCTCCAAAAAAGATTCAAAGTTGTTTAGTATGGACGATCATTTCTCAAACAAAGGAGCAAACCATGATAGAGCTTGTCCTATAAGTAAGGTTCCAACAAGCCCAATACGTGACTCCTCCGTTGGATAGCGTTCGAGCTGTAAAACTGTTATCAACCTGATTTAGTTGACGAATCCTCGAAACTTAGAACGCGTACCATCAAACTTGTCCGGAAGACTAACTCGGGGCTCCTTATATTATAGAACCAGCTGTGCTTGTCGAACCTGAGGCAAAGTTGCTTCTCTAAGTGCAGAAGTTTGAGGTTGGTGCAACCTAGATTGTGCCATCTCAAATGCTCCATCATTATGAAGCCTTGCCACGACTCCTTCAATCTGTGCAGTTCTTTGTGATAACGTAGCAAGGGCATTCATGATAGCATCCAACTTGGACTCCGAACTTTTTGTCATACTAATGTCTTGGCCCCTGGCCATTCTAAGAGAAGGACAGAAATGACTCTACAAGAAGAAAATATTGGGTTAGAGGAGGATACTCCACAACCTCTAAAATGCCTTAAGAGCTTTAAGAAAAGGGGTAATCCACTCTCTCCAAGAAGAATAAGACTCCAACATTATAACAAAAGAAGTATCAGTTTAGAGGAGGGTAATCCGCAACCTCTAAAATGCTAGTACACTTCTAAGCAGAGGGGTAATCCACACTCTAACTAAGAAGAAACTAGCTCTGATATCTGAGGTGAGTGAAGTCTCGACAAACTGTCACGGACACAGAAATACGGACTCGAGATCTAACAAGAAGTTCAAGAAGAATTGGCAAGAACTAGATTAATCAGATGAATATAAGAACAACACCAAAGAGGTGAGCTAGAGCTCTAAGAGATTTGTTGTCAAGATTGAAGAACTCTTCAGCCTCGATTCCAATATATACTCCTATTTAGGAAGCTTCTCAAGCAACTTCTATCAACTAGGAAGCTTCTAGAAGGTTCTAGAGACTTGCTTCTAGAAGGTTCTAGAAACTTATCTCTAGAAGGTTCTAAGGACTATGTTCCTAATATCTTCTACCAACTAAGAAGCTTCTAGAAGGTTCTAGAGACTTGCTTCTAGAAGATTCTAGAAACTTGTCTCTAGAAGGTTCTAGAACCTTGTCTCTAGAAGGTTCTAAGGATTATGTCCCTAACATTTATATGAAAGATGATAAATTGTATGAAGCTATACATCTAGTTTTGTCTTTAGTACAATGCTCTATATAGCAAATGTCTTAATTTAGATTTTAATTTTGCTTCAAAATTGCCTCAAAATTTTAACATGATTTGTATAGACAAAATTTTCTTTGATAAAGATGTGCTTGTAGTTGTAGTAGTTGTTTGAATTAAAATAAATCTTATTGATTTATTTGCATTTAAACTTTTATTATAAATTCTTGATACATCTAATGTAATTCTATGGCTATTATTGACTTAAGCTAATTATTTAATATCTATTGATTAGTTTTGGAAAGTACAAACATTATGTTGCAAGCATTATAGGGTTTGATATATTAAAGAATAAATAGATTTAATAGGATCAAAAAGTATGATGGCTTAATTAAGATCAATAATGTTTTTTTGGACTAAAAAATTCAACTTCAAAGTCTTCTTTGTCATCTCCATTTGCCTCCTCTTTTACTTCACCTTTAGATATAACTAATGCTAATAATTATTTCTTCAAAAAAATTATATATATTAGATCGGCTTTTTTGATAAGATTAAAGAAGATGTTAATTGATGTGGGATTTGTTATGTTCATATGTTGATTGGTGCCAAAATCTCTTTTATAGTAGCTTGTTCATTTGCAATATTGTTTGGCCTCAATAAAGCAACTTTTATCATGTCTTCTATGTCTTATATCTTGCCAAATAGCCCAATGTATCAAAAGTAATCAATAATAGTAATTATTAAGATTCTAGTTATTTTAAAAAATAATATAACTTTTTGAAATGACCAATGATAAATAACTTAAATTTGTCAAAATTGTCTACATTGATTATAGTGCCATAGTAAAACACAACTTGTCTTTTCTTAAGTCTTTCAATATAATACTATGAAATATTACAATTAGCATCATTGAATTGAAGAACTTATTCTTATACATGTTATAAATCTTTTGGATGGTTTTTGTTAATATCTTTATTTGAAAGCTTGATAGATGATCAACCATAGTTGTATTATTAGCATAATCACTTTAGCCACATGATTTGAACTTCTTTAATCTATAATAGTATTAAAACTTCTACGACCGATTGTCAAAGAAGGTTGGCACATTTTTGTCTAGTCTTAAGAATGTATCAAGAAATTTGGTGTATTCTTTAATTAAATTGATTGAAATCTTGACACAAAAGCTTTATATTAGAGTATCTAAAGTGACAATGTTCTATTAAATTGATAATTGGTAATAATGTGTTGTGTTTTAGAACTAAACTTAGCAAAATTGCGATTTTCTAATGAGTCTTTTTTAGTTGGAATGTTGCTATCTTTTCTAAAAAGTTCTTTTGAAAGATTAAATGTATTCTTGGTCCAAGCACAAAATGACTTCTAATTAATTAATGACTTACCTTAATTACACTAACATTTATCAATATTATAAACAAGTGTTCAAAGAACTTGTGTTGTTTAGAGATGAAATTATAGCAAATAAATATGAATAAATAAGAATTTATATGAAAAACTTATAATTCTATAAATGCAATACATTCTATTAATATTGTAAAGACACGAGTAATAAATACAACTACATTAGTGAAGTATAATTAAGCATCAACAATACT
This sequence comes from Physcomitrium patens, assembly GCF_059467195.1. Taxonomy (NCBI): domain Eukaryota; kingdom Viridiplantae; phylum Streptophyta; class Bryopsida; order Funariales; family Funariaceae; genus Physcomitrium; species Physcomitrium patens. Next base: position 7,609,264 of record NC_143416.1, on the reverse strand, counting down.
TGTAACACCATAAAAAAAGTGTAATTTTAATTTAGGTACTCTACTTCCATCAAAAAATATAATCTTCAATTCAAAAAATAAAAAAACTATTTATAAGAATTTTGTGAAATTAGTTAAAAAAAATAAAATAAACAAATAAAAAAAATTTCAAGCTAAGATCCTTTATATGACATATGTATTTATTGTTGTTATAATTCAAGAAAAAAAATATGATAACTTATTTCTTATAACAAATTACCTAAACAACAAATAGTCAAAGTCTTTGCAAAATCATGATTAGCACAAAGTATTTTAAATTGTAGTATACTATATAATATTTAATATCAATTTGATGAAAAAAAATAAAAAATAAAAAAGGTAGAGAATACCCTACTATATCTCCAAGTTGGTTCAATCTATATTTATAAATTATATTAAATAGTATAAGTTCTTTATAATTTGATAATCTCTACTATTGAATATAATTTTTTATTATAGTTTTTATTAATTTATGATAGTAAAACTATATAATTTTTTATTTCTATAATTAACTAGTTTTATCAAATTAAATATGTACTTATATATAGATATAGATAGAAATATCAACTACAAATGATTATGTGTGTATATTGGATATATTTGTAATTTTGCTAGTTTTTTCTTAATTAAAATAATAATAAAAATTAATGTGAATTTAAATGATGTAAATAATCCAATAAAAATCACAAAAATAAAATTCTTTAATATAAAAGTAAAAATAAAGGATAATGAAATGTCTACAACTAACTTGGATAAGGCTTTTAATTTGAGTTCTCTTAGAATTCTAAATAGTGTGGATAAGAAAGTACTAAAACCTTATGACAAAAAAATGGATGTGTTGAAGTAGTAAGATGCATTTACCATGGAAATAGAGGCTGGAGGGCAAACAATAGGAATGAATGAAAAATTTTAAAAGAAAACTTTACAAAAAAATTAATATCTATCTTTATTAATATAGAATAATTTTTGAAGAATCTTATATGTTGAAAGAATTATATTAATAATAATTAGATAATTTTACCTATTCATATTAACTTTTAAATTTTTGATTATCTAATTTGTATACAAGATTTATTCTAATTTAATATGTAGTGTATTGAAAATCTATAAGAAACTTAAAAGAAGTTTTTAGATGATCAAAGTTGAAAAATACTAGTAATTTCTTTAACATGTATAAATGTTAAAGAAAACTAAAATAATATTTGTAAAAAAACTCAAAAGATTTATTATTTAAAAAAAAATAATGCACATAAAGACAAATATATTGGTGCAATTTATCTTTGACAAAGAATTATTGTTTACATTTTTTTTGTGCTAATATCTCTAATTTCTCTAAAAATGCTTAAAATCACGACAATATAATCTATCTCTAATTTTAAGATGCAAATTGAATTTGTAGATGTTTGAAAAGTGACACATAGCAATTTGGTACAATGTAGGATGTTGTTGATGAAAAATATCAATTATATTAAGAATATTTTTCAAAACTAGTTTTAGAAGTTTTTGTAGAGATCAAAAATTTATACAATACATATTTTATAAATATTGCATAATTTGTCTATAAAGTTTATGATACAAAGGCAATTTTTCAAAGTAAAAAATTAGTAATACTAGTGGTATTAAGTAACTTGATATTAAAAGTGATCTTTATCTTCAAAAAAATAAATAGTTTTATCTAATTCAGTAGCAAGAATTTTAATCCTTAATGTCAAAAAATAGACTTCCATTATTTGCAAACCACATGTAAACAACATATCAAATATAAAAAAGAAGTTATTTAAAATATGCTTTAATGTAATTAGAAATAATATATTATATATGATAGAGTTGTTCCTTTTAAAATAATTTATTATATTAAAGGATGATTTATCTAGAAAGTTTTAAAAAGACCAAAAAAACATTCTTTTTAAAACTTCTATAACCATGGTTTAAAAGTTTTACCATTTAAGCTATTTCTTTTTTTTTAAAAAAATTATTGCTAAAATTTCAAAGTGTTCAATCTTTTATTTAAATTAATTTTTGATTTAATTTTATGTAATTATGTAAACTGAATTTTACTAAATAATTAAATTTAGAAATATTGTTAAATGCTATAAAAAAAACATTACATAAGTTGAAGCACTAGTAATCAACATTACAATTTTTGAAGTTTTGAGTTAAATATTATGGGTTAATATTGTTATTATTAATGTATGGTAATGATTTTTTTAATTTTAGAGATATTATTTTTTAGATATTAATTTTTTTCTATTGCAAAATTAGAATCTACTTACAAATTTGATCTCTATAGTTTTTTTACATGTTATTGTTTATTATAACTTATTTACAAGACTAAACCAAACTAATAGATCACAAAGTGAAGAAAATAGGAACTTTTTTATAATACTTGTGTTAAGTTAGAAAATAAAAATATTAAAAAATTGTATTAATAAAGCTAAAAATAAAAAAGAAATTTCCAGTGAAATTGCTATAAGTAGTTTGATGTATGAATAATATATTAAAACTTGTGCAATATTTTTAATAAATATTATATACATTGATAAGTTAATCTTAAATTCTTCTATTGTTTTTATGTTGAGAAAATAATGGTTTTCTATTGTAGATTCAATTTCTACCAACATGTAAAACAATTGTGCAACCTATTACATATAGTCTTAAAATAATCCTTCAAATAACATAATGCTACTTTATTAATTAAATTTTAAAATTACAGCTTCTATCAAAAATTTATAAAATATTTCTTGAAGTTAATGCAATAAAATAAAACTTACTATAAATGAATTTATTTCACAATTAATTATAACCAAATTATATGCAACTAAAATAACTGGCTGTCAGAATGACTTTTTATTTTTATTTTTATTTTTAGTGGATACTTTGCAAAATATAGTTTTTCACGAAGCATATAAATAATATTTTTTTTTTTTTTTTGGAGATAAAGAGAGTTAGATAAGACATTAAATACAATAAATACATTATATATTACTTATATAATAACTTGCTTTGTTGATAGTTTCTATAGCAAAACAATGGCCTCTGATCCTGATATGTTTGTAAGTATGTTTGTATGTATGATTGCATGTGTATATACATAATTTTAATATTAAAAAACCAAATGTATTGTGGTTATTGTTCAATATTAAAAAACCAAATGTATTGTGGTTATTGTTTAATATTAAAAAACCAAATGTAATAGTTTCACATTACATTGCTGTGAATTATGTTTGTGGTTCGGAGGCGAACGAGAGAAGGCCGAAGGTTCCGGGGTGCAGGAATAGGCCACCAGGGCTAACTGAGTACGGGCAGGGCAAGGGGGGCGGGCAGAGGGGGGAGCGGGCAGGACAGGACGGAGCAGGACAATCGACGCCATGGCTGGCCTGCTTTTCCCGACGGGGCTGCCTTCCCGCTCCGCTCGCTCGCTGTGTTGCCAGAAGAAGCGTTCACAAACCATCGTTTACCTTTTTTTCTCTTTCTCTCTCTCTCTCTGAAGCATTCTCTGTGTCTCGTCGTCCTCCTCTCCAGCCCAGGCCAGACCCGGGGGTTCCTCGTTCCTCGCCTCCCCTTCTCCTTCCCTTCCCTGCGTTGCCTTTCCCTTTCCTCGCTGTGCCGCATTGCCCAGGGCAGCCTCGGCAGCATCCGCCAACCGCCCCACGTCACGTTTCGTGCAGGTTGTGTGCCCTCTTCCTCAAAGCTCTGGGCATCGGGGTTTCTCTCTTAGTGAGGAGCACCAGCGCACGGTTGGAGCCCCCTGTGGAATGAGTCAGGGACGTCTAAACACGATGCACGCGGCAGCGTAGAGCCGTCGGTTGTGAAATGGATGCCCTAGTGTGAGGAGAAGCGGGTCATTCGTCTGAAGAAAACCTTGGTTTCCTCGTCGGGCGCTGTTGTACGGATTCTGGAGTTTCTGGATGCGGCCAGCTGATTTGCGGAGAAAGTCCGTGATTGTTGCTCCTCTTTTCTGCGCTTTTGGCATCCTTACATGTGTCCCTTGAATCGATTTAATGCGCTTGGAATATTTGTGATTTGTCAGGATTTTGTTTCGATCTCTGTTTTATTGTGGAGGTAGAGTGGTTTTTGAGTCTACAGTTTCCTATAAATACTGGGAACGATAAAAATGTTTCTCGTTCATGAAGCGTAGATCCCATAGCGCTGGCATGATTGTCAGCCGCACATGTCTTAGCTCTTCTTACGTGTTGCAGAAAGGGTTAGAATTGTCCTCCACAGTACCCGCGAAATGTCTTCGATGTATTTTCTTGGCCATCGGATTTTCTCATAGATTATCAGCGTAGATGGTGACTGGCAGCTTCTCTTTTTCTCTCGAGATTCTACATCCAGCTACTGCTTCTGTGTCTGAATCATCTGGTCACTTCACTTGCAGCGCCTCCCACCCTTAGGCCCCTGAGTGGAGTAGTTTTAGAGGAATGTGGTGAAGTTGAATCATCATCACAGATTGCAGCATGACGATGTTATGAACCATTCAGATGCTGGAGGAAGTGGTCGTGTTTACAGTGCCCTTTAAGATTTGAAACACACTGGTTTGGCTCAGTTTCGCTGAGCCGAGTTGTGAAAAGTTACTTGAGGATTCCAAGAAGTGAGACGGGTGAAGCCATTGCTCTTATTGTTATTCGAAATTGTCAGACGCGCAGACGTGGACGCGTTTGTGGAAGCTGTTCAATTCTTCCAAGTATGTTTTTGGTAAGACAAGTCTACACATGGACCACTGATAGTTGTTGCATGTATGCAGGAAATGGCCGATGCGGAGTTTTTTACCGAGTACGGGGAAGCCAATCGCTACCGTATTCTGGAAGTCATTGGAAAAGGAAGCTACGGGGTTGTCTGTTCGGCAGTCGACACACTAACTGGTGAAAAGGTGGCTATCAAGAAGATCAATGATATTTTCGAGCATGTGTCAGATGCAACACGCATTCTTCGGGAGATCAAGCTCCTCCGGTTGTTGCGACATCCTGACATCGTGGAAGTGAAGCACATAATGCTTCCTCCATCACGGCGTGATTTCAAGGACATTTATGTAGTATTTGAGCTGATGGAGTCAGACTTGCACCAAGTTATCAAAGCTAATGATGATTTGACCCCTGAGCATTATCAATTCTTTTTGTACCAGCTACTGAGGGCTCTCAAGTATATCCATACAGGTGGGCGTCACATTTTGTAGTGTATTGACTTTCATTTAGTTGTGGAGAATATTTAACTTGATCTTCGTAGGGCTTGGTGTCAGCAACCTATTCCAGCTTAGTGAGGATGCAACAGGTGTATTAAAGTGAAGCATACTCTTGAAATTACCTGGAGGACCCGCATTCTACTGTAGTCTTTTAGTGCGTAACTAATTTCTTATTATTGGTTACGTTGGCAGTTCCTGCAATTATAGTTTTACACGATCGAAATTCGTCCTAGATTCAATTTGGAGGAACTCATTGTTTTAATTAACTGTCCTTTCAAAAATACCGGTACGTTTAGGAGGTATGGTGTGACATCAAATGCAAATGTAGTCTTGAAAATGTAACTATATTTCAAGAAGAATAGTGGATTATGATCTAATGAATGTGTGTCTCGTTTGGATGTTGACGTGCTTCTATTTGGGTGATGCTTTAGCTAATGTATTTCATCGCGATCTCAAGCCAAAGAATGTATTGGCAAACGCTGATTGCAAGCTGAAAATTTGTGATTTTGGACTTGCTCGGGTGGCTTTCAGTGATGCGCCAACGGCCATTTTCTGGACGGTATGGTTTAACCCTGTTAATACAATTCGAAATAGTACGTTCGGAAATTGTACTTCTTTGCACCGAATTAATTCCTTTTAACTCTAAACTCTGGGTCAAATTTTATCGGAGGTAGAGTTTTAAGCTTGTTATAATATGTGTATATCCTATTGTTGAGTGCTTCAGGATTATGTGGCCACAAGGTGGTATCGAGCTCCGGAGCTATGTGGTTCATTCTTTTCTAAGGTAACACTAGTGCGCTCTCGTTCAGTGGAGGTCGTGGACCATGACACAAGTTATTGGGTAGAACATATTTGTGAGTGATTTTGAATAAGTGTTGTTATGTCCCTTTTTTTTACAGTATACTCCTGCGATCGATATCTGGAGTATAGGCTGTATATTTGCGGAAGTGTTGACCGGAAAGCCACTTTTCCCTGGGAAGAATGTTGTTCATCAGCTGGATCTTATGACAGACATGCTTGGAAGTCCATCTTCAGAAACCGTTCAAAGGGTAAGAGCACAGTCCTGAAATACTTTAACTTGGTGAGGCTCAATGCAAGTGAAAGAATCCTATGGAGAGTTTTAAGCGGCATAAATTCCTGATTCTGTCTGTTTTATAGGACAGTTCTGGATTGTTGTTTGCATCTAACTTGTAAGCAACGTATGGATGGTTGGCGCATCCCTCAGGAGTATGTTCTAGAGCTTATTGCATATAAGTTGCTAATGTACTGCATTGCAGTTTGCGTCGTAAAATCATTCTCAATGAATTTGGTCTTTTGTTACAGGTGCGAAATGAGAAAGCAAGGAGATACCTTAGCACCATGCGAAAGAAACTCCCCATGCCCTTTGGGCAGAAATTTCCAAATGCTGATCCCCTAGCTATTCGGCTGCTAGAAAGAATGCTTGCATTTGATCCCAGAGACAGACCTACTGCAGAGGAGGTACCTCATGGATTGTACAACATGGGATCGAATACAGTTAAATGCATGTTTGGACGATTTTGAAGTTCTTTTCAAAGTCTTTTCTGTTATTCTTAATGGAACTGAATTCCTTCTTTTGTAGTCATAATATGTCGCTTTGTATCTAAACTATATTGATGGGTGTAGGCTTTGGCAGATCCTTATTTCAAAGGTTTGGCAAAAGTGGATAGGGAACCCTCTGCTCAACCAATTACGAAAATGGAGTTTGAGTTTGAAAGAAGGAGAATCAACAAGGAAGATGTGAGGGAGCTTATTTATCGGGAGGTATGTAGCTTCAGTGGAATTCGTCATTGATTTATGGACTGGAGAGTTCATTTTAATTATCGGTGTGATATTCAGTTATTATGATGGACATCTCTGATATAGAAGTTTTGTTGTGTGGCAGATTTTGGAATATCATCCACAAATGCTGAAGGAGTATCTCAACGGTTCAGATAATGCTACTTTCCTGTACCCCAGGTCTGATTCAATCAACCATTAACACATTTCCTTTGCGAGCAAGCTTCATTAGAATGTTGAGGTTGAGGTTGTAACTGCATATTGGTGGTTGAGATTTCAGTGAAGGCTTGCTGATAATGTTTGTTTGATGAATAGTGCGGTGGATCAATTCAAAAGACAGTTCGCTCATCTCGAGGAACACTATGGCAAGGTTGGCAATAATCCTCCCCTTGAGAGACAACATGCCTCACTCCCGAGGTACCTTTTTTGTACTCCTGCATCTGAATTTACGAAGTGTGAAAGTAAATTTTTCATCTCAACGATTTGTAGAGTTATGGTCAGAGTCTCTCAAGATAGAAATGAAGTCTATTACTCGTTTGATTCACGGTGTATTTAAAATGCTAGAATGTTTGGAATGCTTTTCTAGGGAACGAGTCTTGGAGTTCCGTGAAGAAGCCGCGAAGTATCAAAGAGAGGAAAGTAAGTTGCAGGACAAGCATGGAGCTTCTGGTCAGAGGAACACATACTCTCAGAACTCTAAATCTCTAGATGGTAACTACAAATTTTCTGCTTTAAAACCCTAACGCTTTCAAGTTTTGGGACGTCTTCATTAATGCCCTCTGCACACCTTGGTTGTTTCGAACTTGATATTTGGAAGCTGTTCTTAGTTGTTACGATAAGGTCTGAATGATAAGGCTTAGGTTATTAATTACTTCTAGTTGCAGGTGGACAGAACAGTGAAGTGTGTAGCATTGAGGAGTAATTTCGATGCGGCTTCATTTGCTGGTACTGTTGCGGTTGATGTGGAGAAAGCTGCTGGACTCACTTATCGTGACCTCATATTTCCTCATTGCAGGTCCTGTTGGAAGAGCAGGTAATCCAACAAGTTTCATGGGCCTTTCCAACAAAGAGTATACGGATCCCCGCCGCGTGACAAAAACCGCTGCAATGAGTGCAACAAATTCTTATTCTGCTCCTCTTAACCCTTATGGAAGACGACACTCTACAAGCAAAAGTGATCGGGATGATCGTGAACTCAATGCTGTGCAGTCCAAGACGGAATCCATGGGCCTTGGATCTTCCCGAAAAGTTCCTGCAGCTCAGAGTGTTGGACATTAACTTACGACAAGGATCCTGTAGACTCTACCATTACTGCTTCCTGCCTTCAATTGCATAGATGGAGCATTCTAGTGGGCATGATGTCCATAGCTCTCGTGATGGTTTGGGAAAGCTTATGCTAGTAGGACCGATCGGGAGCATTATTTGCAGATTGTAGGTTAAGTAGCAGTGTGTCAGTTTTATCAGCATTCGTGTTGAATTCTTTTTCATATCTTCCAGCCGTGAATGGGTCCTCTTCTTCAGTGTAGTGGTTGTGAATTCAAATCTGAGATCCACATCGCTACAGAAGCATAGGGTGACACTCCTGTAGGTACATACAAGTCATGTAGATTGCAGCAATGATCCAAGGTGTTAACATAGCTCAAAACAAGGTCCCAATATCGGGCATTGGATGTACTAGTGACCCCGACAAGGTATCTAACCACCATATCCTGATTTCAACTCATAGTAGGCCAGAGTCTGGATATATGTTCTGACTTGAGTAGTCTTGAGTTTCTCATGTGGAAAACTTTTGCGGATTTGGTAAAGCATACTAATTCTGCTTGATGAATTAAATTCAATATTTTGAACTCAGCATTGCAAAGACGATTTGTAATCCTCTTACTCGTCGATTTTTATGCCCGACTTATTTGCGGATAGGCTCTTACACGATGTCTACTACCCTGTAGCATATACACTACTCCCAATCTGTGACAATGTGTGCGATCATGTGAAGGAGAGAACACGAAAGAGTTGTGAACAGCATTGACCTTTGCACATGCAAACTCTCCCTTTAGCTCTACGTTAACACCGACCACAGGGGCAGGATAGTCAGCATCGGAAAGAGACGGGAATGCGGGGAAATACAATCCCACGCTCTTGCGATGACGGCGAGCACGGGGCCTCGCAGAGAGAGAAAGAGGGCCGGGCCGGGGCGGGAGGAGGGGGGGGGGGGGGTGTGTGACCAGATCCCGTCCATATGGGGGAGTGTCTGCCCATCTTCCTACTAGTACAGAATATGATTTAAGCCGCGGGGGGCAGAAAGCCTATGAGAGAGGCGGAATGCCCATGGGAAGGAAGCAGCAGCACCTGGGCTAGAGGAGAGGGAACGGGGCAGCAGCAGCAGCGGGGAAGAGAGCCGAAAGCTAGCTCCCCTCGCCCTTCCCGTCCCACCCCACAACTCGACCGCCTCCCACACTGGACAATAGGGGAAGGGGGCGACGTGGCCCTCTGTGCTGCTCAAGTCTCCCAACTTCTAGACCCTGTTTGCGAGTGTGTTGTTTGTTGGTGTTTGGTTCTGCCTCCCGCTTTGCATCGTTGTACTCTCACTCCCAACCCTCCTCTACCACCGACCCCCCTCGGCATTGCTGTGTTGTTGCTTTGTCACCAGTCCCCTTCCCATCTCTCCTTCACTTCTTTCCACGAAATCATCGTCGCTTTACGGAAGCCTGCCCTGCCTCTCCCCCCCCCCCCCCGCTTTTTCTCAGGTTCATGTCATCACTTACACCGAGGAATATGTGTTCGTCTCGTTTCGGTGTGTGGAGGACAGGAGTGGAACTTGGGAGAGAGATACAGTGAGGGCTGTGTAGGGTTTGGTGATTTCTTGGTTGTTACTGGCGTGCTTGGGGTAGGTTTGAGTGAGGTTAGTTTGCTATCGAGAGACAGAGAAAGACAGGGATGTTGCTTTCCTTTGCTGAGTGTGTCAGATTGTAAGGAAGGATGGATGTCTGAGTGAGGAGCTTTTGGCGTTTAATAGCCGTGAATTTTTTTTAATTTTATGTAGAGTTTGGTGGTCGTTGGGCGGGTGAGCTCGATGCTAGGTCGGTAGACCGTCCCTTGTGTGCAGAGTTAGGGAGATTGCGTTGAGAAGAGTTGTCTTTTTATTTATTTAGTCTCCTAAGCCGTTTCCTTCTTCTTTCTTTCTTTTCCCTTTCTTTTCCCCCCCGGTTCCTCCCTTATTTTTTCCTTTTTCTTGGAGACTGGAGGAGAAAGAGGTCAGGTTTTCAAAGACTCAGGGGTTTTGAGGGTTTGAGAAAGGAGTACTAATGACAGACTTTGATGAGACCCAAGGTGATTCGAAGGTGCACTGTGAAGCAGATTCCGAAGCAGATCATCCTTCTGATTGTTACTCGTCAGAATCTGGTGATGAGACCGATGCTGAAGTGCCAGACGTGACAGATCCTTTGGCTTGTGGCTCTAATCTACTGCAAGGTACTTACTCGTCTCTGGGGTAGCTGCTGGTATGATTTGGCACCCGGACGTTGTGGAGGCCAGTCAATCTATGTTAAAGTTTACTAGTTGTTAGGGTGCTAGGATTGAATGTTTGTTTGGCTGTAAGTTGCTCTAAACCTTTCGAGCAGAAGATGCTTATCTTCACGAGGAATGAGATGGCTTCTCGTTTGATCCATGAATTATTAGGCAATTTTTGAATACTTATCAGGACTCGTATTTTGGACATCTAACGTCGCTAAACGATGCCTGGCTGCAATGAGTCATATAGCGTAGTTTAGATGTAGATTTTTTGTAAAATACTTGAAGTTTGACAGATTGTCCCCTCCTGTCTTTCTCTGTGTCTCTGTCTCTGATTCAAATTCTGGCGATGGTCAGAGTCTTTTCGCACCCTCCTGTTTGTTAAAACAGTTACGCTTTCATGCTCGAAGGGTTGAATTTCATATCGCTACATTGGTTCTGTTATCGGAGTATGTAGGGAACACGTAGTTTGATTCTGCTGTTTTTCTATTATGTTCGTTATTTCATTGCTCGGGTTAGCTCAGTCTTTTCTACACAATGTAAATTATCCAATTACTAGTTAAGTGAGATTTCCGTATAGGTACTGCCTGACTGCGATTTATGAGTGCGCTGCCCTGAAGACTCTGGATAACATTTATAACTTATCAAACAAGGATTCTGGGGGGTATTCATTGGACCATGTCCAGCATATGTTACAGTAAAAGTTTCATGGCTTCCTGTCAAAATATGGTTTACCAAACAGATGAAACATTCCATTACTTTGGACTTTATCCAGAAAGCCTAGATTTATGCTGTATGCAAACACTGAGTTTATCGAAGTGCTTAGGGTCCCAGTACTTGCATAAGTTTAAGCTACTTCTACACAAGTCAAGGGTACCTTGAAGTCTAATATTAGACTTTCATCTTGAAGTTTATTATTCATAATTTAGGGGTCTGTTGTTGACAGTGTGAATCTGGCCTGGAAGCTTATTTAGACATTAGTCTAGAGTGCATAGATTATCGAGAAGTATCTTACTTGATTTAGGCTCGGCATCTATTGTAGTCTCGGGGAAATCTTTGTTTCTGCTATAAACAGTGTAGTCCTTATTACACCTTCTCTCACAAGTCGGCATCCCATTCTGTAGAATCACATCTTCGAGCCTCACAGAATTTTAAAGTGATCACATATGAACGTGAGACTGGTAAATTTACTCAGTTGGTATTAGAGGGGGTTGAGGAGATCGTCTAGGCTAACAGTATCAGGTTGCTGCTAAAGCTTGTAGAAGTTCATGGTTAATAACAGTACAATGAATATTTGCAGATTAGTGATAGCACTTTAGTGGATGTATTCGATGTTCAACGTGCATGTTACTTTCATGAATTTACCTGAGTTCAGACACTTGTTGTACTTCTGTATATATCTTGGGACAGCAGCTTAGTGGCTGTTGAAATGAGAGGGTATCACTTTCATGTAGCGAGAGTTTTCGGCTATATATATTTCCTTGCAGTCGGAATCGAACAGTGTTGGAAAGATAGACAGTGCAACTGAATGAGCAAATGGGATGTCAGGCGCAGGAAATGGAAAGAGATTTCCAAAGTTGACATCGGTTGTTGGAAACAACAGTAGTGTTGCAAACAGTAGCAGGAGGGGTTTCAGAGAAGGCGTTGACATTGGCCGGAACTGGAAACCTGTGAATTTTGGTGAGCACCAAGGCTTGGAGGGAATTCTACCAATGCAGGTCTCTAGTGTGGGTCCTGGTTCGTCTCCGGCTTCTTCGAAGCAGCAGACGGGCACTGACATGTCAGTGTCACCTCCTTTGGCCAATGCAGCCGTTGACAAACTCATGAAAGATGGTATTTTTTCTTCTCCAATGCTTCAGCACCTGTAATGACTTCGGATGGTGTGATGCATTGGAGGTTTTTTAATCATTTGGGTTCGGAATGGCAGGCAATGAAAGCGATTGTGATGTTAGGAGAGTGCCCGAGTTGTCTGCAAAGACAGGTGGAGGGGTTGCTGGGTCACACACCCAAGAGAAAGGTCCAACTGGATCCTCTCATCGGAAAAGAGGCGGCGCTTCTGCCGATAAAGAACATAAGCGCCTGAAAAGGTTGTCGTTCATCTATTGAATGCAAAGCTTTTTTTGTCGTGCTCTTCGTATGTCTAATGGTTTCTTATCTACAACCGTTGCGTGTGCGATGTTTTTGTGTTTTTTTAGTAGTCAATGCTCTGATGGAGTAACTCCTTTTTACTTTTTCTAAAATGTTGTCTTTATTTATCTTTTAGTAGTTATCTTTGTTTTTATAGATGAATTCTACCGAGAAGGATGCGAAATTTCGAAACACGCTTTTGAGTTGCGAATGAAAAGTTTGCTGTTATTGATCTCAACCATGTTAGTTTTGTAACATTGCTGTTTAGAGTGGTGAAGTTTTCGCGTCACGAGCATACACGTAATCGAGTGTGTTGTATGTTTGGGAGCAGGCTGCTTAGAAATCGTGTTTCAGCTCAGCAAGCTAGAGAAAGGAAAAAAGCATATCTTAGTGAGTTGGAGATCAGATCGAAGGAATTGGAACATCGAAATGCAGAACTTGAAGAGAGAGTGTCCACCCTTCAAAGAGAAAACCAGATGTTGCGACAGGCAAGAATTTCTGACTACACGCTTCTCTTTATACAACCTCTTGTAGAATCAACTAGTGACCTGAGGAACTTAAGAATGTGCAGTTGTCATCACATGATTAATTTGAATGGTTTTAGGGTAGATCTCATGGGTATTGTTTTACATGCTGCTGTTTAGTCTTCTTAAACACAGTTGGAACGGTTTTCTGTTTGTTGATCGTTTCTTTTGTGGGTCGGCTGCAGATTGTTAAAACCACTGCTTTGAAAAAGACTTATAGTGGTGGAAACGCTGAGGGAGGTGCACAATGATGGGATATTCAGGGCACATTTTTCTGACCGTTTTCTGTTCTTCAAAATCAATCATTTAGTATAAAATACTAATGTAGTTTTTATTTCAAGTGTGCTCCGTTTCGCCTTGAGTTCTAGGTTAGTTTGGTCGATTACTCCACGTCAAAAATCTCTCAGCATCATCGTTCACTTCATTGACTTCTGCTCGTTTGTGGAATGACTATTTCTTGGACACCGCTTGTTACCACAAACGCAGTGTCTGTATTTACGTTCTGGGCGAGCTTTGCAATCCACATTGAATAACAGTTAGCCTTTTGATGATCTCTACTAACTGAAAGTTTATTGAAAATAGAAGTTACTCTGATCCTTAGCACACTGAAGAAACTAGAAGTCGAGATGCCTTTTTTGTATCTTTTACTTATAACATTCTTTTGCCGATTTCAGGCTGTCCGCCATGCCGCATGGTCATTAATTTAAACCACCTTTTCTGTGCAGTGTTCTGAGTGAGGTACCTTGGGTTGCACTTGGAGTGCTCCTGGTGAGGCTTGATTTTTTAAAATTTGTAAGAATTGTGAGGTTTTGATCAGAAATCGAAATTTGTTGTAGCTACTGAGCTGTAATGCTGTAATAATTATCCATCCTTGATGACTAGAATGAATAGTTTACTTCCATAATTAGGAAATCGAGGATTGTATCATATCGCGTGCTCAACAGCGATCCACCTCGGTACAATTCACGTACTGCTGCAGGTACGTGAACACATGACAATGGCCTTGGAACACATGACACGTGCACCTCAAACCCCTTTTGAATGGAATATAAACCGACTCCAGAGAGTGTTCTCAAGTAACTAAAAGAACCCTGAAACAATTTAAATTGTTTTTCGTCCATTTTCAGATAATTGTTCATCTTCTTTCTCTTCCATCCCCTTATTTTGCACCGAGATTGTACCGAAGGATCACATTTTTGAGAAATCAAATAAGTACACAACCACACAAACTTCAATTAATGTCTAAATCTATTGAATATTACATGTACAATTTATAAAATTCGTAATTCGCATTATAATTTTTCGGACACAATTTCTTCGTGATTTAGTTCGACATGGGAACTTAACTCTTTTACTAACGTTACATAAATCTTACACACTTAAAATAGTGATTCCGACCAAAAGTTAGGATAGATATATACATATATACAGTAATAAACTGCCAATTCACTGAATCTGAATGCAATTATCAAATTTTTTTGTAGGATTGTGGGATAAAAGAGATTATAAGTGGCACACCCTATGAATTAATCAACATATAGACTAACATGATATATGTGAGGTTGCTCTATTTTTTAATCATTTAGAAATACTATAACCTAATAATCAACAAAAGACAAGTAATTAATATATAGTCCAACATGACATATGTAATGTCATTCTACATTGTAATCATTTAGAAATGCTATAAGCCTAATAATCAACAAAACACAAGAAGCATGATGTGACAAATTATTACAACTCATAATGAATATAAGAGAAATCTATTATTTCATTAATAGAAAAATAATGTTGCACAATATATTATTTTGGAATGAAGTAATCATTTAATTTTTTTGGCATAACTAGATTTTAAGAATTTTTTGGATTTTTCATGTAGAGAGAAGGTAAAATTGCAACAGAGAGCATGTCTGACTTGTGTTCAACAAAATCACCAAATTAACATTGTTGCAATCGTTTTAGCATTTGCAATTTAAGTGCTATGTATGAGTTGTTGCACTTAATCAAGGTGACTAAATTTATACAATTTTAAATATAAAGTACAATAAGGTAATACACTTTTAAAAAAATTAATCTATTGTTTTCCCTTGTGCATAACTTGATTACTTTATTTTAATTGTACTACCAACCCACATTTGGAACATATTTAATATTTTACATCATTATATCAAGTCTTGAGCTCTTTTTATGGCATACCCAGTTACTGCTTTAATTTTAAAATTTATTTTATCAAGAACATTGTGCTGTGGATATGCAGGAAATATAGTGTTATCATGTGTAAGCTTGTCTTAGGGGCTGTCTACTTATGCCTAAATATATTGGGATTTAAAAACATACACTACAAAAACACCATACATGCTAGGATGATTTATTATTTAAGAATTGAATGCTACCTGTAACTATAAAATTATGTTGACAAAAGATTCTTCATTGAATGTTCATGTCCATGCTTTAAATATTCAAAACACCAAGTGTGATGTATTTGCATAGGTTCTTTTTAACGATTATTTCTGTCTGTGCTGACAAGTAAAATATACTGAAGAAACCTGATACAAATTCTGATGGAGTATGCAAGTTTCTTTACCAAGAATGATATTGGACAAGATGTTTTTAATATATATATATATATATATATATATATAATCAAATATAAATATAATCAAGCACTTATTAAAGAATATGATCAAGCATAAGTACAAGTAACTTCTTATTTTATCACATAAACATGTGTGAGTGTGTTTTTACTTTACATATATTTACTTGTTTTCCAAATGAATTGTTGTTGCATTTTTATTTTTTCATACAAGGATGGAGAGGCTAGCTCAAGAATGGCGCAAGGAATATTTATTCTATAAAATAACTAACAGAATAACTAAGAGGAAACAAAAACCATCTCTAATTGGGTGCATCTCTCATTCTTGTCATTGAAAATTTTCATACAAAATGAAGCAAAAGTTGACTTCACAAGGCCTTAACAAAATTCATACTAAATAAGATAACTTGGAGTGATTTTTGAGGGTGATTTTTGATTTTTTAGAGTTATACAGAGACAACTTGGAGTGATTTTTTGACTAACTTGACTAATTTTTTTTTCCTCTCTGGGCATTGATTCAACTGTAGGATTTGGTTTAAATTCCATTGTATTGGATGATGTTCTGAGTTTTGCTGTGCAAGGCTAGACGTGCTCAACATTTGAAGGTTCTTGGCAATGTTGATGGCTTTGCCATTTTTGCTCATATGTTGTGTGTGGAGTTTTGTGGGAATTAATTGCGAAATGAATTGTTCATCGCATTGAATTATTTCGGCCTGTTTATGTTGATTTTTTACATGATGATTTGTTTATTTATTTATTTTTCCATCTTTACGCAAATCAATTCAGCTAAACAATCTGATGCATGTGTTGAGGTGTTTGCTTATTTATAGGTTAAAATAGTAGAGAGGTTTTCTGGAGCCAATTTGTTGTAGATAATTTTGTTATAAGGTGTTAGTGATGAGTATACAGTGATAGAGAGGTGAAAAGAAGAGCAAGAGGAAGAAGAGGAGGAACGTGTTATAGACAAAAAGATGTGCATTGCTATCAGGAATAGCACCAACACATATATGGATGGTAGATTGGAGCGTTTTGTTGAAAGATTCATGTTGAAAGATTCTTGTTGAAAATTAGCTTCAAAGAAAAGAAAAGATAGAATGTTGAAAAGATTTAAAAGTAAGAAACGATATAGATCCTTACTTCTTCTACTCTTAATTAGTCAAATTTATGCTTCTCTAATATAAAGCATCTTAAGAAAGTTGCACGGTTTCTAGAGAGATTTTGTAGTAGTATATTGCCTTGTCATTATGACTTGGTACATGTAGGTGACTTTAGGCCTAATTGTAATAAAGGTTTAATTGTGCACTTTTGAAACCGAGTTCTTTGTTAATGTTGTTCATAGATAAGGAATTATATCATAGGCAATTGTGGATAGAAGTAGGTCTAATTCACATTGTAACAAAATTATTGTATGTATGTGTATACATATATATTTTTTCTTACTCAATTTTTGACTTAGCAATTGCTAATTAAAATTTCACATCTTTTTGTGGCCAACCGCATGGGTTTCCACTTGTATATATATAATTGTGTTGGATGTGGTTAGGTTTAGTGTAAGCAAAGATGAAGGCCAAGTCGGGCGGGGCCGGGCAGGAGGAGGAAGAAGAACTGACGTGGAGTACCAACTAAATTGTCAAGGGGCTCGTCTGTCCGTCTGCATGTCCGTCCGTCCGTCTCTCCTGGGAGGAAGGGGAAGAATGCTCCTGCTGTCTCCGCAGCCCCCTTCAGTCCTTTTCTCTAGGGTTTTGTCGGTTTATTCCATTTTGCCAGCGAAAAATGTTCTTTCCGGCAAGAATTTGCTGGCAAGGCGCTCTTGAAATCCCAGCTCCAGCTCTTTTTTCCTCTTCATTTCATTAATAGCGTCTCGTTACGTCCGTCGCAATCTAACATAGTTCTGACACCCTAACGCTGTTCACTCGGTCCGACATCTTTTCTTGCTAGTCGCTTCCCTCACGCTTTCATTAGGGTGTCGAATTTTTCTTTTAGGTTTGTAAAGTAGATCCCTGTTTTCTTTCTTTACGTTCTGATGCATTTAGTAACTGCTGCTGCTGGGCTGGGTCGCGATAGGTAATATGGTAGAGTGTGTTGTAGGTTTGCGACGAAGACAAGCTTAGAATTTGTGTTGACTAAGTTTAGAGTCGTTCAACGGCTCCGTGCGCAAGTTAGAGAGCATCGTCTGCTGCCATATTGCATTTGGGAAACAGCCGTCTGGATTTGTAAGTATTAATAACAATGCGAGGAAGGACAGTGGACACCACGAAGGATTTTGGAGTATTTGTAAGCACTTGCATCATCGCAGGCAGAGAAGTGCACACATAAGTAGATATAAGTAGATGTATATTGAAGATACTTGAAGGAGGCTCTTATCGTCGTTCACGAAGGGCCTAGGGTAGTAGGACACGGTGGCTGGGTCCAGTAAGAGGGCGAGGCTGGACCTTCTACGGCAGTCCTTCATGAGTGATCCTGAGGACGAAGAAGACAGCTTGAGACTTACACTAGGGCCGCCTGGCTCATCGTCTCGGCTGTCATCTTCGCAAGATCTGTTTCTCCGCTCTCCTACTCTGCAACAACAAGGGCCACTACTGTCGGTGGTGACATCGCTCTCCGAAGAGGATGAACATTATCGCCCGCGACGCACTCCTGTGCGCACTTTGCCCCCTGGATCAATATGTCCAAGTCAGTTTCATGTCCTTTACCTCTCATTTTTCGTATTAGTCTTCTTCTGTTGTACTCTAATAATTTGTGTTGGAGTAGATTGCGCTCAAGCGATGATATGATAGAAAATTTATGCTATCTAGTTTGTCTTTTTTTCCCTCCTCTTTGTGGAAATCCACGATTAGGTCACCGTGCGTTCCTCAGATGTTTTAATATTTTTATTTCATGCAGTAGATTTAGTGGTAAGAACTATGATTTATAATTGCGTTTCGGAGATGATTCTCTTGACTTCTCGAGATGCTACATGATGCGCGCATTCTCAATGACTTCCCTAATTTTCGCTCTTTTCCGTAGATATTTTGCTGATAAAACCACCTCGAAATGTGGTGTGACGAGATGAAACTTTGGGTCTGCACTGTTGTACATGATGAGTTTTGCCATACAGTCTCCAAAGTTAGTCGCGACTTAATTTCTTACTTCAGAGATATTCTTAGTGTGCGTTTTCCTGCAATGACTCATTAAAGGGCCTTGGTTAGTGTTCAGTTTGTGAGGATGACGCACATCTAAAGATGATTTTGCGAACGTTGGATAATTGTTTATGGAACGCTTCGATGTGATCATGAGAGCTGGGATTTTGTTCGTTTTTGGTTTTTCTTTTTCTTTTTTGTGAGCACTCGCTAGTATGCGTAGTAGTTTGAACTTATACAGCTTCTCCGGTCGGTCTTGGAATAGTCCTGAGCTAATTCAGCTTTATTGTAACAAGTAGAAACGGCATGCTGTTGGTAGATTTAGGATGTTATTTATCTCTTATCCACTTAACTTCGTGAATTGGAATTATCAGATCAAATAATCTATTTTTCCAGATTAGGTCGTAACTTGAAATTGTAAACGAATGATGAATGTCTGCGCTTTGTGTCTAAAAGCTTTCTTGAGTCTCTCCTACTTGGCAGTATGCAGGGGAGACGATTTCTCTAGTGCATGCCTTGTCTCTGATTTTCATGTATGGATTGTGGCAGGTGAACGGTTGTCAGCAACTAGTGGCAACCTAACGAAGAAAGGTCCTCATGTCACACCTCCGTTTCTATGGTCCACAGAGTATCGTGCGAAGAACCACAGCCTTGAATGGATGTTTAGACACGGGTTAACCAGTATCAGTGGTGAGGTGCAGTGTAAAAGGTGTGATGGGATGACCACCGTCGAGGTCAATCTACAGGTATTTATTCCTCATTTTTTCAATTGTATTTTCAGTAGATTTTTTTGCCTTGTAACTCTGGTGACTAATTTCTTCGTGGTTGCTTCTTTGTTTTGGAAAATCTAGAGCCATAAGTCTTGCTAATTTTGATGTTGGATGAACTCAGGCAGCATTTGTTCAGCTTGAAAGGTACTTTCTTGAGAACAAGCACTCTATGCATGATCGCGCACCAAAACACTGGATGGTCCCACGGCTTCTTGATTGCACACTGTGCCATCAAAATGACTGTGTGAAGCCAATCATAGCTGAGAAAAAAAGGGAAATAAACTGGCTATTTCTCTTGTTAACTCAGACTCTTGGTCTTTGCACTCTTGACCAGCTCAAGTTTTTCTGCAAGCACAATGATAAACACCGAACAGGGGCAAAAGATCGCGTCCTTTACTCCACATATGGGGGCCTGTTGAAACAGCTCAATCCGGCCGGTAAATATTTGCCAAATGACTAGTTAAACCAGTTTTTTTTTCCTGTACCTACTTATGTTTGCAAAGTATCTCTCTGGGAAGCGATGGAAAGCTTACAGCATACCAGGGGGCTTTCTGTTGGTGACGTCTGATGAGATTGTGGAGGAGAGAACGCTTGTTGGTACATCAAGTTGTATGTCCTTTTAAACCTGTTTTAAGGTCATGTTCCTATCATGCTGAACGTGGATATAATAAAAGTGTTTCAACAGTAAGATGATAGTCGATTCAGTTCTTAGTTCAGGCAGGCTTGACAGCTGGCAAGTGTCGAGAATCTCGTGTAGTTTTTCAGCGATATCTTAGTGATGTAACTAGCGAGTCCGTGGTGATGGTGCAGTTAGATTTTGGTCTGCTCTTTTCACCCTACGGGCAGCTTTCGTACTGTCAGATCTGCTTTGCAGTTGACGTGTTTAAAGATGCTTAAGAATAATAAATTTCTTGGATGATTTTCAGGGAATATTACTTGTTCTTGTTCTCGACGTAGTGTGATCCTTGCTTGTCTGTGTAATGCATTTATGATCAGTATGCCTGCATTGCCTCGCATATTTGTGAAGTTTCATATTTCCTAGAATGAAGTCTATTGTGACTTTCGTGCACATATATAGAAGAAAATCCTGGAAAAATCAACAAACCATCAAAATATATATATATAAATATATACATTTTGTCTTGAATGGATACGTAAAAATACGTTAAACAAACATATCAAAAAATAAAAATAGAATGAGTCATATCGATTGTAATCAAGGTTCATTCTCCCAAAGCAAACCAATCTCATACCTGCAGGTTCCATGCGAGCACGTTTCTGAAGCATTCTATATCTATTTAATTTTGTGCTATTAATTATTATTAGAAAAAATAGACAGTTTCATAATTTAAAATTAGCAAGAGGAAATGCCAAATAAGTAGACGGAAGTGTTATCCATGTTTAAGCCCGGAAACAGATTTCATGAATCGACGTTGAATAAAATAAGAAAGGGATTCCAATACCGTGACACGGTAGTAAGAGGCTTCTGCTGCTGCTGATGCTTCTCCAGGACACGTGAAACCGTGGGCTGGCATGAGGACCCGATCACCTCCGAAGCATCCCTCCCTCCATGTTGATGCTCACCCTTGAACTGTCCCGCTTCAATCCCCCCCGGTTTGTTGTCGTTCTTGGTGTTGTAATGTTGCAGATACTGAAGGTCTTGCCGAGTGCCGAAATGCTTATCGCCGTTGAAATTATCGAAGCTGTTGCCTGTGCTTAAAAAGCCTGTTCGGAGCTCGCAGTGAAGGACCATGTCGGATGAGCACCGGGTAGGATCTAACGGAGCTTCGGGGCCTCTTTTAGACGTGCGCGACCACAACTCACGTGGACGGTCTGGTAATCTCGTACTTCTTATCTCGTCGTCGCCTGCATACCTTTCGGAGACGTCCGCGCTGAAAATTGCTGTATACGAAACGCGTGATGAAAGCTGGTCATGTAATATTTGTTCCGTGCTCATTCCCAAGACACCTGCACCATTCTTACTTTTTATATCTATTTTTTTCATTTTCTAGGACAGTATAGCATTCTCGCGGATGAATCATTACTCGTGTACTTCTTCTCCTTTTCAATCACATCATGCAGGCACAGCAGTTCCAAATTTGACATTGCCGTTGGAGCTGTCATGATTGTGTAATCAAAGTTGGCGTGGTTGGTTCTGCTGGCTTATAGATGAGGAGGTGAAAGACATCTACGTATATGGAGCGGGTTTGCACTCCACGAATGCAATTATTGGACTGTCGGATTTTACCAACCTGCAGACCTTGAGTTTGCATGGCAATCAGATTGAGCTGATTCAAGGGCTGGAGGTGCTGCACAAGCTGATCTCTCTGAACTTATCATCCAACAAGATCACTTTGATGGAGGGTCTATCCCAGCTGAAATCTCTTAGGGTTCTTAACCTGTCGAACAACCGAATCAAAGAAATTAAGGGATTAAAGGGATTGGTGTCCATCCGAAAGCTTATTCTTTCCCACAATCAGATCAGCCTTCTTGGTGGACTATCATCTCTGCAAGGACCCTCGTAAGTCCCTTTCCTTGACCTTGATACGTTATTTTCAAAGAACATGTTCTAGGGTTTATGCCCCAGCACATGTGGTTTACAACATCTGTTAAACATGCTCGCAGGTATTCATTGCAGTATTTGGATCTACGGGACAATCTTGTCGAGTGTCTTAGCGAGTTATGGATGTTGGGAGGTTTATCGCACTTGGAAGAGCTGGTTTTGCAGTGTGGTGGTTACACCAATCCTGTTTGCAAAGCAAATGAGTATAGATTAACTCTATTTTCTGTTGCTCCGCACATACGTAGTTTAGATGGTAGCTCCTTCCTGGACAGCAGTGCTCCCTTAATAAAACTAGATTCTGTCTCTCCCCTTCGAAAAATTCAACATTTATATCCTTGCCACCAAAATCCTGCTAATCCGGAGCCTAAAACGATACGATTTTCGTTAGGTGATCGACATCTTTCCTGCACTCTAGGTACAAAACCAGCACCAGTCGTTCAGCACGAACATACTGAATTCCCTGTGAGGCTAATGTTTGATAGTAGCAAAAACGACACTGGAACCGGCCGGAGTAATTGTTGTGAGAACGGCTGCATTCTCCAAAACCAGAAACCGGTCGGTTGTTATGTACTTCGCCACAAATCTTCGCAGCATGAATCTGATCCTTATCAGGTTTACTATGTACAAAAGGGTCATGATCCAGGCGGCAATCAAATGCAAGGATCGGAGGGATCTGTGCATACCAACACGCAGAACTTGACGTTCAATGCAGACTGTAACGCATCACTTCGGAAGGGGAGCAGAGAATACGAGGTCGTGCTCAAGGAGCCTGGAAATTCGGTCTTGAATTTTGGAGCCCAGCATCCTGAGGCAACTGTGCCCAAGGATGAGTTTCGCAATAAAGGTGTACACTACAACACACATCCACGGAGTATCCCAAAGAGTGTTGAAGACCGCGAAAACTCGTTCGCAGGGGCTGCTACCAGGGCTGATGCTGGTCGGTATGTACGGTTTGTCGATCGAAGTACTAATTCACTGCTGGTATATTCGCATCTCTTTCTAATTGAAGCAGTTCTAATCAACAGTCGAGTATATTCCAAGGAATCCTGGTATCGTGCTTCAGTTCAGCAAAAACCAGTGTTTTACTTCTCGAAAGTACTCGAGGAGGGGGTTGTGCACATGTCGATGATATCGTTTTTTCAGACGCAGATTTAATTTGTAAATAGCCTACAGTAACAGCTTTAACTCAATATATTAGACACGTATGCCTTTGTAGTGCAGCTCTACCATTTGAAAGTCTTAATCACAAATTTTTCATATACTTCAGGAAAAAACAACTTGTACAATGAGGGACTTAGCGACCCAGACGGAAACAGAGATCATGCCTGCTTTGGATCAGGTTTGTCAGGTCTGTTGTCTCGTGCGCTCATTCCCAGTTTTATTAGCTCTTTTCATGTCTCTGCTGGCTGCATGACTTTCATCAAGTTAAAGTGCAAATTAGCTTGTGTAGGTCAACCTGATCTACAGGATATTTACGAACATGCGGTCATGTACAGGTCGAAAGCTGCTTTTTTGGCTTGCTAAAACTTGTAATGAGCAGTTGGCATGACGAAGACTCGAGAAAACTCTGCCACAAAAAACTGAGCTCATCTGTTACTGTAGTGATTGCTTTTTTACGTATTTAATTTTTCATAGAGGGGCAAAGGTCATTTTCAGTCATTCAGCACTAATTGAATTTTGATGTATTGTTTACAGACCAACTGCCTGCAATCCAAGTTGAGTAAGATTAGTGTGGGAATAGATGGAAACTCGTCCTACACCGAGATTGAGAAGCCGCAATATCCAGCAAGGTTAGATATTTATGAGAAGGATAATGAAATACTATACTGCATTAAAGAGAAGAAATTGTTAGAAGATGAGTTTGCGGCATTCAAGCTACTGGTGGATCAAGAGAGGAACAATTGGCAGATTCATGACGAGCACAAGTTGATGGCTTTTGCAAGTTTAGAAATAAATCTTAAGGTAAACCCTCTGAATGTGAGTTCTAGGTTTTCCGTTGTCTGCAATGTATTTTGTACTGCAGTTCATCCGGAGTCTTCTTCTTGTGTGGTTCCAAGACTTTACCATTTGAATCGAAGTACCAATATGTATGACCAACTTCGATTGATTTCTAAATTGACTGCATGATGTTAGATCATATTGTTTTAATGTGGTATATTTGAATGTAATGGACTTGCTGATATGAAAGAAATGAATTGTATGAGATGAATGCAAAAAATTTAAGCATATATCATTGCGTTGGTACTGCAGGGTTGCCAGTTGGAGTTAAGAAATGTGCGAAACACAGTGGCGCAGACTGAGAGACGATTGATTGCAGAAGTGAAAAATGTTGAATCCAGCCTTGTATCGGAGGAGACTGTAAAGTTTTGTGCTTTAAATGCTGAGATTATGGCCTCTAAGGAGGCTTTGAACTCTGCAATGAATGCCTCCCAGGTTATCAATGCTTCATATCACTTCCTTGAAATGCCCTTCGTTGTTGGATCCAGTAGCATGTGAATCCTGAACGGTATGTTGCACAGCAGATTGTTACACAAGGAACACGTTTAAGTGTATTTGTTTTCAAACTCTGTTTTGTATTATCACGGAGAACAAATGCAGAAGACAACTATTAAAATCTTTTCACCAACTGCTTGCAGACAGTTGGCGAGGCATTAACTGATGCGAATCATCAGAAGGAAAGAGCTAAGCGGGCACTTGTATCATTAACAGCAGCTCTAGACGAGCAACGCAGTAAAGTCAAGTTGGTTACAGAGCTGCTGGTACCCCTTTGCTTTTCTGCAGTTCATAATTGATTCCATTTCGAGGAATACATATTTGAAAAGATCTTCCATGATCTTTTTACGAAGTCCAATGTGGTTTAGCATGTCGCATTTTTTCTCTTTCGTAAGTTTATTTGATCTTGCTTCTAATTTTGTTTGAGGATCCACGCTGTATCTGCGAAGATACCTTGTGAACCATTCTTATCGATTGTCGAGTACCAGTACATTTTGATATCCTCAACACGTAACAACTCTACTTTCAAATTTGATAACACAAATTCACTCCCGTATGAAGGTCTGCTAATACTTGTGATGTTGGTTATGGTTGTTGATGTTCAGGATAAATGCACCCAGGAAGAAAGAAGGAGCAGACGAGAATGTAGTCGCCTTAAAGAAGAGTTGAATTTTGTGTGTCAAGAGTTGAGGAAGTGCGGAACCTTCTGATTTTCTGTCTCTCTGAACCTCTTCAATTGTGTGTCCTATGTCAATATTACAATGCAATGAAGTTAATAATCATGTTGGTTTTTTTTCTAACTAGGAGTACTGCTCATCATTACTGACATTGGATTTCCAGCTTGTGTACTTTGAACTAAATTCTCCGAGCACGAGTTTTCATCGGGAACCCCTTGATGGAATACTAGTGGCCAAGATGTTGGTTACTAGAATGGTTTGTTTTTAGACAGAAATAAATTTTTCCAAATTAACATGTCCATTTGTGAAATTTCGGTGCAGAAACAAGCAAAGTGGTGTAAGGGATCTGATTCAGGAGAAAGCTCGTTGCTGGGAGGAAGTTGAGAAGGAATCGCAGCAATTTGCGGATGAGTTGCATCATCGGCTTGTAATTACTCACACCATGATTTGTCTCTTCCGACAAGGTGTGCCAAAATGTTGATCTCGGATAGATATCTTTTCTTCTTAGTCTCCTTGATTCTCAACTGAAGCGCATGAAGTCAGATAATGTATGTTCAAAAAAAATCAGTAAACGGAAGTCCTGACAATGAACTCATTTAACAATTGACAGAAAACGACAAAAGTCTGTCCAATATGAGAAAATTGCGGGATATGATGAATGAGAAGATGGAGGAGCTGAGGAAAGGATTCGAAGCAGCCATTGAAAAGGTCACAGTGCATCACACTTCATCTGTTTCGCAACTTCTAACGGAAAATTATGTCTGATTATTCAGATATTAGGTTTCTGCTGACTGCTGTTAACAGAAGTCAATCTGAAGGTTAGAGACCACTATTTTTAAGATGGAGGTACAATACCAAAAATGGAAATCAAGATGCAGGTCAATGAACTTAATTGTGTCTGCCACACACGTATGTCCCAAACTACTCAGTTAGTACCGACATGTTTGTGTGTCTATGAAAGATGGGATGAGTATACATATCACTGAACAATCTCACCCTGTAAAGATCATAAACTTGCCGTGTTTAGCAGCTTTATGAATGAAGTGATAAAGTGGTTGTTATTTAGGTCTTAAAAATTGTCCAGAGATAAGTTTGATCAATCTTCTGAAATCTCTTGGCTTGGCAAGGCCCATCATTGTGCAAGAGATCCAAATATTTCCACTGAATGTTTGTGTGAGCAGGAGAGAGGAGGTGATGATCTAATCGCAGAATTATCGTACGTAGTTTCTGCTCAGGTTAGTCCCTTTCCTCCATTTTGCTAAGTTTTGTTCGCTATAGTTTTCTTTCCTCGTTTGATTTGAGAACTTATGTGGGCGGTCGAGTTGCTCGTGACTTTTAATTTCCCTGTTAACACATGTTCGTGCGGACGCAGAAAAATAGGTTGGAGCGCATGCAACATGAATTGGCCTGTCTCGTTGCAAACAAACAGGTGAGGGATTTGTCAACTTTGCAACTGCTAATGCAAAAATAAATTGTCAGCCCACGACCGATGTTCTCTAAATCTCTCAATCTCTTTGCTACAGTTTTAAAAAATCTAGCATCTTGTGCGCTTCATCACTATATTTACATGCCCTGCGTGATCATCAGGCAGTTGAAAACCTGCAAGCGGAGATAGTTCAGTTAAAGCAGAAGATCAGTGCGTCAGAACAGAGAGCAGTGGAAGTTGAGGCACTGAAATGTGAACTAGTAAATGCGACTAGCATTGCAGAGAGAGAGCGAAGAGCCCTTGAAGAAGCAACTTGCGCGCGGTTTTCATCCCTAGTAAAGGAGAATGAGAGGCTTGCTGCCAAAGCTTCTTCCTTGGCTCTCAAGTTCCAAGAGACTCAGAACGTTATCAAGGTAGTCATTGGCCTCAAACTTTGGGATTTTTTACAACAAGATTGAAATGTGGATGCAGTGAATGAAGAAAATTTAGAGCTTACTTAAGAGTATAATTTCTGTTTCAAATAATCCCGTATTTGTCCTTAAGAATCAACTGAAACGTGCAAGAACCGCCGTAATAAGTTTATTTAATTACTGTTGACATGCCAATCATGAGGAGTTGATTGTTTAAATACGTGGCTGTAGGTAAAAATTGAAGTTTGTGAAAGTCAGGAGGCCATGATACAGCAGCTGAAGACTGAGCTTGTGGAGGCCAAGAATGCAGCCCGCATATCAGAGGCAAATATCAAAGTAATTGAAGCTGACTTGGTTAAACGTCTGCATGACGAGGTGGAGCAGGTCAGTCCTATTTTTGATGAAAAATTAGGGAAATGAGCATTGGATTGGATGCTTCTTATAACAGGAAGACTAAATTCGACGTTTTTTGTTATCTTAGTGGTTTCGACCGCCACAAATTTCTTAATAAGGGATATAATTTCAACTGATTGTTACATTTTCAACATTAGGGGATTCAATTTTTTTTGTCATTACGTTTAATAGCTCACACTTCACGTTGCCATTGTTTGCAGAAATGTGAGTTGCGTACTGAACTGACTTCTCAAGAAAATACCATTTCAGATATGGAGGAAGAACTGGAGTTAATGAAAAGTGCAAAATGTGCAGCTGAACATGCCTGTAAATCACTTCAACATAGAGTGAAGGACGTCGACCTATTACTGAGGTCATTATCATCCTGCTAATACTCAGTTGAAGCTCAGTCTAAGGCTCTGTCGATTATATCTGCTCAGAATACGAATGCACATTTGTAGGTTAAGCCCACGCTGAAAGTTCTTCAGCATCTAATCTTACTTATTTTGTGCGATTTCTATTCTCACTGCATAATTTTTAACTTCAAATTTCACAGTATTATTCAGCTTTATCAGCAAGGTACGTATATGACAGGCATGTGGACGAGGAGATCAGTAGTGTGAAGTCTTTATACGAAGACAGAGAGAAATCCATTGCTTTTGAAAGGGATAATGCCCTCGCAAAGGTTACAGCTATACAGAAGGTTTTTCTCTAGCTACGTCTGTTAGGTGATAGGAAATGTCAAATTAGTACATCACAGTATTCGCTAGTCCCGCATCATCACACCATAAATATAGCACCTAACAGTGATACATCCTAGTCTTCTTATTGCGTGTAGCATGCTATAATAAGATTATTTGTCAAAGATTATAGTAAAATTGCTAACATATTTGCAGTGACCAAATTATGTTTAATGCTGAATAGCCCTGACAGATTAATGAGATTACTGTGATGAAAATTATATCGTATTGGGGTACATCCAACTATAAGAGCTATTCAATACAGCTTTAGTTAAAAAAGCGTTCACTTGTCACAAATCAATAACAATATGCATGAGCATTGTGTTCGCAGAAATTGGAAGAATCAGAGGCAGCAACTGCGGCTGCAATGCAAGCACATTTTGAATCAACCAAACTTATGGAGGTTTTTTTTAATCAAACATCTGAAGATCAGACTAACTTGTCATCCTAAATTTTCATAGATTATTTGAGTGAAACTATGTCATCTATTTGAATTTTATATCTTGCTCAAGAATTAGAACACTTATTTAATTGTTAATTCTTTATTATTATTTCCTAAAGTTTCGTTTGTGATTTCGCTATTTTGGTTTTGCCAGTGATACATGCTAAAGCTGAACATTATTTCTTAAATTGCATCTCAAAAATCAAGTGTTTCAATTTATATAGAAGTCTTAGATTTTAAGACCCGCTTCTTCTATTTACTTGGGGGATTAATATCGTTGTTTGCTATGTGCATGGGTGAAGGCGAAAGAGCACAAGACTGCGACCTCTTTAATCCAGAAGGATATTCTCATTGAGGATTTGAAGAGAAAAGTTCTTGAGGCAGAGGAAAAATTGCATGCTCGTGATTTGGCTTTAGAAGCTCAGAAGGCAATATCTTCTGCTAAGGTCAGCGTACTAATCTCATCCTTTGAAACGGAACTTTGACCATCTTGTAGCAACATTGACAAATTCCATTTCCAATTTACTCATTATAGTCTGAATACTTACCTTTCATTTCTGAAAAAATAACCTATTTTTTGCAAAAAATATGCAGTGAAGGGTACAGAAAAAATGTTTTTTGAAAACAGGGTCAAATACATTCAATCTTTTATCTTTATAAAGATACTGACTACATATGTCTTATTAACGGCGCTTCTATTTATAATTTTAAGAAATAAAATAAAATAAAATAGAAAAAAAACAAAATCAAGCAGTAGATAAGGAGTCCAACAGACGTGATTTCCGTAGCTCGAAGTGCAATCTAATTTTTTGCAATATTTAATTTGTGAAGATAAAATTAGCACAATTTTGGTTTTAGAAATGTCTTGTGCCTGCAGAGCTTGTATTAATTGTTTGCACAAGCCAATAAGACAAGATTATACAGAAAATTTTAACAAGCGAAAATAAAAAAGATAAGTAATATTAGGGAGATGAATGCATGGAACTTTTGAGTCAATAGATGGAATTTGTTCTTTTCGATTCATCATTTTTGTTTAATGATTGCCTTCATCTTTTAATCATAGAAAAGCGGGCTTCTTTGTAAATATACTCCAATATGTGCATGTGGAACTAGCATAAGTGCAATAATAGTACATTTGCTTACAGTTAGACTTCCTTTGGGTATATTGTTTGTTAACAGGTGAACCAGTTGGGAAAAGTTCTCGAAGAACTACGAAAGGTGACGTGATTCAAAAAGCAGACAAGATGAGATGCATTCAACGATTGGAACACCTTCAACGAGATTTCAGTATGGGTACTTCCAGTTCGATTTGGTCGCCCAAAGAGAAAATGCTCTCACAATAGTTTCTTTCTGCGACCAATGGACTACCTAGAAGCTCTGAAAGAATCTGATCTGGCGAACGTCTTCTCTAAAGCTTTCAAGCCAGTCATGACCATGGAAAGTTTTAGAATCCAAGGCATATGAAAGGAATTCGACATACAACTGGGCTGAAGTTTTGGAACAGACACCAAACGAAAATCAACAACAAATGTATGTAGATAAATGTTACACGGCACGTGTTTTCACTCAAGGCGCAACACTGAGCATCTCATTTTGTAAAAATAAACTAAGAAATAAGTGTACCTATGCACTTCAACAATGCACTGAAGGAACGGAAATGAATTCCTCAAAAGTATCTTTCCACAGATCTTTTAGATAGCCCGATTCCGACCCTGAAGGCGAAGAACTGGCAATGGACAAGGTTAACTGAATTCGGAACTAAATTTCGCAAGTCCCTGCTCTAGAGCGGTTGGCTAGCAGATGAAAACCAGTGAAACAACCGTGCAATAGATCCACTGACCTCCATGGGAAAATCTAAGTAGAATTTCAATGTCGGGATTTTCTTCCTGTGCTCTGACGGGGGTGTTTCATACTAGCACGACGTGCAATATCCCACGACTTCGCTGGTGGAGGCACACCAGATTGCTGAGCGAAGAAAGACTCAAATCCAGGCGAATCAAACGAGAAACCTGTGTGTTTAGATCTTTCTTTTGGAAGTTGTGCCATCTGAATTCTCCTCTGTTCTTCTACAGTTGATGGTCGATGATCAAGCAATGTACGGCTTTCATAGTCGTCACTGTCAAATTTACCATGCTCTTGCAGAATTTGAAAGTCATATGGAAAGAACCAGCGTTGAAAACTGCACACAGCCATCCATGTCAAAGTCAGAAGCCTGCAGAGCAATGACACTTCCATTCAATGCACTCCGTTCTGTCACAAAACCATCTAATATATAAAATATTAAGACATGACAAACGACTGCGGGCCAAAAACAACAAAGAATGCCAACATGAAAGTACATATCAAAATATAAAAGATTCGAAGTGCAAAATTCCAGACACATTGAAACCTAACGAAGAGGTTTGTTAGGTTTTTGTTAGGTTTCAAGGAGTAACTTACAGTAAAACAAGAAGATCCAAAGATAAAGCAACAACGGGAACCAACAGCAAGAGAAACCAAAAGAACCAGGTGCCTAACAAAGTAAACATCACCCAGTAAATGTTCTCCTGCACATGAAACGTCAATTAGATTGCGATTCCAATAAAGAAATATAGTACGCATCTCCATTCAATGCTAACATAAATACACATAGTGACGTATACACTTATACCAATGTAAATACCATAGATATCATATACACCGTATATACCAGCGCAACATTTTTTTCCAAAATTACAACGTCATTGATGATATGTTCTATCATCATTTCTATAAGCATATGGATTCAGGAAGTCTAAGCAATACCCGCGCCACACTAAAATAAACCCCTCGTTTCAGGAATTAAAATTGAAAATCAGAGACCTCGGTGAACAATCATTACCTGTATGAAGCTAACCTGGATCCCAGAGTACACAGAAGCAAACACAAACCAACCTCCGATACTGCCACCAACGCTAATAAGGTGCCACTTAGTCAGAGATGAGGAGGCCATCATAAGACGTAGATTAACTGTCATTAATATACAAGTGTAAGCCAGAGTAGATACGTCCCAGACTCCAAGCATTCTTGCTGAATAATTCTGGGCACTCTGGGCGACAGAAATCGGAAAATAGAAGAACACCAGCGACTGATAAGTAGCACCTACAAGCCACAGCATAATCACACGCCACTTGAAAAACAGATTATATATTCCTGCTTTATACAACTCTGGAAATTTGATAGATGTCTTCGCATTCACGTCCTGCCAGAGGTAGAACAGGGTAAATATATGAGATTAGTTAAAGGAACAGGACAAAATAATCAATAACTACAATCCGTCGAAAATTTAAAGCCTAGATCAAACATTCCTGGTAAACCAACACCTAACCTAATCAAGTCAAGATATGAAGGAATCACAACGTCAGTCCGCTCGAACAAATATCAAAGGAACAAATGACTACATTACCTGGTCGAAGATACCAACAACGATCACTGGAAGAGCGGTGAAGAGAACATTGTAGAGGGACTGAAACCAGTCATCATAAAAACGTTGGCCCGAAAATCCCGTGTAGAGTGTAAACCAGAACTGAGTAAGTGTAAAAGCCAGATTCTTATAGAAGAAATACGCAACCACCTGTTACCATAATCACCAAAACCGAGATTAAAAACTGGCATAAATTTTGGTAATCAACAAAGTGGATACCAGTTCTGTTGACAGTTCCTCAAGCTGACATATTAACTTCAAAAACTAATAGAGAGCAAGTAATTCGTACAAGTGAAATCATTCCCACCTTTGTTATTCGAATATAGGACCATCTCCCATGCACCAAAAGCAATTCCTTCAGATATCGAAATTGGGCAATTGCAAAGTCGCTTGCCATCACAGCTTGCATTCCCTCTTGCCCACTAATTCCTACTCCAATGTGAGCAGCCTGAATCATACTAACATCATTGGCTCCATCACCAATGCTCAAGGTAATCTTCTTAGCATCGTCCTTGATGAGTGTTGTCACCTGCATACAAAAATGGAAGTGCAAACGAATAATGAAAATTACATAACATACCTAAGCTAGAACTTGAACTACACTTTTCAAAAGTGTGAATACTCAGAAAATATGAATTCAACCGAGAAACATTTTTCACAAACTCCAATAAATCCCAGAACACGAATGGATGGCAAACACAAAGAATATATTGCAAGTCAGTAAGAACTAACTGGAGTTATCTTTAACACTACGCAAACGTGATGTAAAATCACATCTCGTTTGTTCAGTCTTAGCAGTGGTATTTATTTGCAGGCTGGGCCTAAGAATAGGCCAAGAGGAATACCTGCGCTTTTTGCAAAGGTGAAACTCGGCAGCATACTACTGCTTTGCACAGCATGCACAGCTTGAGCAATGTTCCTCGACCAATAAGTGGATCCAAAGCATACATAAGACATCTTCCATCAATAACAAGAGCCATATCCACATCATCAGCGACCCTCTCAGCCTCATCAAGATATTCCTCCATGCGCTGCTTTACAAGAGAACTCACAGCTTGAGCAGTCATCACAGCATCACCCTGCACTCAAACAGTTCGAGACTTTGAAAGGCCGAGACGAAAATTGGTAACGATGAACTCGAGTTAATCATTATCTACAATACGGGATTGATAGTAACATGATAATAAACTCCCAACTTCACGAAGAGATGGCAAGGCAACGCACCCTGTCTTCAATGTCTCGGATTTCTTTCACATCTGAGTTCAACACGAACTGTTTCGTTTCGTTGTTGACAAGACTGCAAGCTGGACACTCGTAACATTAATATTCAAAACCCCTTCAACACGAAGCTAAACCCACAAATAAGTTTTAACAATACTAATAACATAAGGCGTGATCTAGTTTGAACATGAAAACACCCTTAACACCTTGGGTTTAGTCACAGAGAGTTAGAAATAACCATATGCGATGTTGATGGCCGTTTCCAGCTTGTCACCAGTCAACATCCATATTTTGATGCCAGCTCTTGACAGGGTTTCAATGCAGTTAGGAACTCCTTCTTGCAATTTATCTTCAATTGCAGTACAACCAAGTAAAATTAGATCTTTTTCGATAAGTTCTGCAACCTGCAAAACATTTCATGTGTCGGCCAGAAATCAAAATCAGCACAACTAATATTGAAAAAAAAAAAAAACTAGCAGCATACGATAACGTTCTAGTGAACCAGCACTTCAAAACAAACCCTTGAATGAATACAGACATCATATCAACTTCATCGACAGGGAGTAAAAAATAATATCAGCAATCCAATAAATAACAAAAAAAATCGATAATTTAAAATCTTGGACTGCAAATTTTGGAAAAACATTATGCACTACCCACTAGACGATGCGCTCCTCAACAAATGAACCAAGACTCTTCCGTCGTAATGACTAACCCTAGATAACCATTGATTCCACCCTCTTTAAAGGGAACAACCCAAGTTCATTACTGACCTCATCTATTTTCTTTTCCCTGTCCCGTAGTGCTGATTTGGCCTGAATGAACTTTTCATTCCAACTTTCGTAAACCTCAGCAGTCAAACGACGATACGCCAAACATAGGGTTCGAAGCCCATCAGCACCGAACTTTTCAAGATGGTCACGCGTGACCTCCCTGTACTGGTTACTTGCACCTTCGGCCATTCTTTCGTATATCACTGTATCAGCACCCTGTAAGCAATCATTAACAATATGTCAAAATATACCACCTCCGATGGCTTCCCAATTGTTCCAGATGAAGTAATAAGGACTAGACGCGACAGATAAGAGAGCACGCGTTGCTCTAGGTAATGAGAACTGCGAAGGCATAGACAGCACTCATACAATGCGGTAGATATTTGAGATTCGAATCCAAATTCTTACTGAAAAAGAATAGTCGCATCAGTACTCGCAGTTGTTCAAATAATGTATTGCAATAAAACAAATAAGATAACAGACAACTATGGTAGAACTCAAACGTTAATCTATCCATACAATATCTTCCAATTCTAGCGACCATAGGTAGTGTATAAAAACCAGCTAAAAAGTAGATATGAGAAGCTTACTTTGCAATACAACACAAGTTGACCATCTGGATATCGGCAAATCACAGATTGCCGCTTCCGAACGCTGATACACCAACAATTATAACACGTATAAGGACGTTGTACATATAATATGCAGCTAACTATCGATTCATATCAAAAAGTACGATAAGACTTGTAAAACCCAATAATACAAGCCAAACTAAATAAGGGAGACATTGACGTCTCTACCCGTTGCCATAGAATCGGAAAGGATGACAACCCAAGAAATAGTAAACAGTGCAAACACACCTGTTGAACTCCAAAACATTCAGAATCTCGTACTCTACATCTTGCAGTTTGTGAAGCTTCTCAACATGAGCCTCACGCACACGAATTGCGGTTGGTGACCGCCTGGCACATTGAGTACAAAAAGTGCTATATGAGACTCACAATAATCAATTAGAAACGTTGTACTCAAGAAGCTCTCTGACACCAATACCTGTACTGAACATAAACTCAAGCCAAAAAAGCGCAATTGCAGTAGAAACAGGACCAACTTACAGGATGTTTCCCATCATGAAGATGGAAGCTTAACGCATTCACTATACGTATTTTTACACGAATGTCAGCACTGAAAAGAGAAAGGTTCTAAAGCTTACAAAATATTGTGCACACAGAATCTCTAAACTAAGAAACTAACTGAACGTTTACCGAAAGATTGAAATTCCCGCCAATAATAAACAATACATTCAAAAAGAGAAGGCCTTACAAATAGAAAAAAAAACCAAAGTTTTTGGCGGCAGTGACTAGAGCAGCTTCGTCAGGAGAGGCTGCTTGATAAGTGGTGCTATCAGGAGTGTCTCCGCCCTCAGGAAGCACAGTATGACAGATGGCCAAACATCTGAAGAACTCCTGTGAGCACAAACGAGTATACTCTAGCTATTTAAGACAAAATCTCTTTTACTTTTCTTTTATTTTAAAAAAGTAAGCTACAAAAATGAAATAGACATTATGCAGCATTACTCCAAGAATGACCATAAATGACGTGTTACCAGGCAAACATCTGCGTTACTCTCATTACGCCATTGGCCTTTCATCAGCCTCCTGTCATCGAAGTTAAAGCCTTTCTCACATATAGCATCTTCTGATCTTGAAATCTTAAATATAATCAAGAAAGAAAAATATCAGTCCCAAAATTTGTTATAAACTCTAGAAAACACACATTGTTAAGCAATATCTTTCAGCTAGAACATTCCCATTCGTGGTAGGCTTATAAATGCCAACGAAAAACAGTATTCGATCGACCCGAATAACTAAGAAGAAATATATCAGTTTCAAAACGCAAATTATCATCAATTCCAAGGTCCATACTTTGTCTCTGATTTGACACAGGGAATAGAAGAGCCAGTATCAAGTAACTTAGGAGATTTAAGGATATCGAAACCAAGGAATGAGATCATAAATACGTTCATAAATGTTCAAAGATATGTATCCTGTAACTTTGACAACAAATGACAGCCACGGGTTGAGCTACTTTTTAAATTAACATTCCCCTTATAACGAATTACCTCTTCGAGCAGTGAACCATTTCGACGTGCAGCTGCTCTTTGAATTTCTGTAATCCCCGTCCCGTACATGGTCCCAGCTATGGAGCACTTGAAAAAATCCATCAAATTCCTCGTCAGAGTACCTGTCTTGTCCGAAAATATATATTCAATCTGCAGATCAAGTAGGACAAACGCAAGCAGCAAATCGACTTAGTAATTTTACTTGTAAATCTAAAAAGACAACAATGACTACAAATGAGGTGAATTGCAAAAAAAGTTAACCTGGCCGAGCTCCTCATTCAGGTTTGATGTGCGTGCCAAGGCAGGTGTGTTACTCTCTTCATGATACATAGAAGCATCGTTATTGATGAACCAATTTGACTGTATGAATTTGATCATCTGAAAAACAGCCAAAAAGTGCACACTTACCATCGTTCGAAACCAAAGAAATATTAAGTGGAGACGAGAAGAAAACTACCAAGACGCAAAAACCGGCCACAGAAGATTGACGACACCCAATCACATAACATAATACCAGTGAATATAGGATAAGATGATGCTTTGAAAAACATGATCTAAGGAATAAAAGAGAGGAGGAGTTTAAAACAGGACTATGCAGCTCTGTGTAACACGTAAAGATAAAATAAAGATAATCATACCTCAATAGACACGTATAAGGAAATGGGAATGATATTTGCATATAGGGTCAAAAGAGTAAAAAATGTCAATATCACCACCTGTTCACCGCACACAACACAAACTTAGACAACGAATTGGGTCCATCACGTTGTCCATTATACTCTCTGTGGTCTTGAAATTGCACGACTCACACGAGTCTACAACCACTTTCAACAACAATCAAAATAAACAAATCCTCAAATTTAAAAGCAGCTCAAATCAAAGATACAAAAAACAGACCCTTCAGGCACAAATTTTTAACGTTTGAGGAAGTAGCTAAGAAACATGATGGGAAAAGAAGTTATCATACCAGAAACTTATTCCCAGGATCATACTGCCCTTCAATGCCAGGAAGAATCAATCCCAAATACCAATATTCCGTGCTGATAAACACGCCGCTGCATAGACGACGATCAACCCACTTTTAGAAAAAACAAAGAAGTGGAAAATAATAAAATAAAAATAACCGAGTATTACACTTAAACTGCTGAACCACTTAAACCGCTAATAAAAACATGATCACTTTCAGGAGCTAATCTAAGCTTTTGAAGTCACGTGAGACAAAAAATTCTAGCAAACTTTGTCAGTGTCATTTTCCCGGAGAAGGGTTCGAACAAGGAAATGTTCGGTGTTGAATAGAATGTTCCAGAGACGTCTTCAACAAACAACAAAATCACAGAAGCTACTAATCAGCGAATAATACACTTTTGAGGTGCTGAGTAGTTTCAAACGTATTAAAGATCTTTAGGTCATTCGTATCAGTCCTTACACTCATCCCTCGAGCTTTGAAAAAATTTAAATGACACGGTTACTTATTCAAATTAAAGTGGAGGCAAGCTTTAATCGAGATTCATTAATATATGCCCCCATTGCAAAGAAAACCGCAGGTATTTAACATAGACTGAACAAGGGTCTACTTCAAATTTGACTTTGAAACTAGAATCGGAACTGATTACGTTTTCCGTTGTGTAGCATGAATCGTAATTAGCATATGAAACAAATCGTAGTCAAAAGAATTAAATAAGATCCAACCTGCCAATTGCCCCAATAAAACAAATCGAGAATAGTATCCCGAATAGCAGCAAAATTAACATATCCAACTTTAGCTCCAACGTGCTGCGCTTTGATGGCACATCCATGGAATTCATCATCACCTGCCACCAAAACGAAACACAGTTAAACTCATTGGGCATGTCGAAGGGAACGTACTTCAAAACTTAGATAACTGGGATCACCTTAACATGAAAAGGAAACATAGATTCTGAATGATACATTGCTGACATAAGATATCACTGCAAATGGAGCTCAGAGCTCCTCCATCTAATAATGTGATATTGAACAAAAGAGAAACAATTCAGTGGTTTTACACGTGTCTCATTCGGAACTAACCTTTGTCTCATGCCCAGTGAATGTCACTGCGCCAACAATAGATGCCGTGTTTCGTAAGCTACATCCCTGCCAAGCACCCACGACAAGATAATCATGACTATAACAAAACAAAAAAAAATGCTAGCAGATAACTTTAACATACCTAACTGCAAATGAAATAATTGAAATAGCTGCAAAATTCAAACTTACACGAAGAAGAATCTGATTTGGAGTAATTGGAATTGTTTGTTTGCTGATTTCGAGGTTGCCAGTAAAGGTGTAGAGCGAATTGTTCGGGTGCTCGCAGACAATTACACCTGCCTCATGAAGAATAACAATAATCGAAAGCATTGAAAGGTTATTTACACAAGCAAAGGTGTCGACCATATAGAGCACTTATGAAAAGAATATTACATTCTCAGACGAAGTTAACTAGTCCCAACGTGCACACGGGCGCAGACTGCCGTTCGTAAGTGGTTCTTCACAAGCTTCACAATACCAAACAAACCAAAGTAGTATCTACCGTGGCATACACGGATCAGGTTAAAAAATACCTCTGAAATCCACAGCTTTCTTTTCATCAATATAATCCCAAGTTCGCTCAAGTGCTTTTCTAATCTTGAGGTTTGTTTCTCCATCCAAATTTGAAGTCTGCTCCCAGGACAATAAACTTAGCAGAATACAACAGTTTCAAAACTAGATCGTACTTTAAACAAGAGTAACTTCGTTTGTCATGTTTACAAATCATGTTTACTTGATTTGACCCAAATCACTTAGATTAACTTGTTATTAAACGCTCTTAGCAACCGAAACCGGTGGCCTATTTCTCAAATTCAAAAGTAAATTTTGAAGTGAAAATACCTCGATGTAGCAGACACCATCCGCGTTTGTGCTTGCAAGTAGTAGCAGGTCCGCTGGGAAAAACTGGTCTTGCGTTACCTGTCAGGAAAAATCGAACAGGAATAAGGAAAAAACTAGATACAATTGCACCTGAAATCGAACATACTGTTCCATTCAATGCCAAGTACTCCCAATACCAACAACATTAGAGCTACCAAATATCCAATGAGAATTAAATCCAGATAACAATATAGTAAAAAGCTCAATAAGCCAAGAGGCATACCCGAACAAGATCCCCAACTTTAACCTCGCTCCATGGAACCCTCGCCCACATCCTCCCCTCGAGCCTATCAACCAAGCTCGAATTTACCACCTTGTCATTCATCCATCGTTTCTGGAATTAAGCAAGAAAATTAGTTTAGCGATTCATATGTAGCAAAGTATAAAGCACAATGCATGACAGAAGCAAGACCATTTATGCTAAATCGATTCAGACTAGCGTCATAAACAGATTCACATAATTACTAATGCAGACGGTTATGAAAAGGTTGGCGTAATCAAGCTCTTCTACAATAAAATAAGTGGACCATCGATACTGACATGAAATGAAGGGGCGTCAAAGAACATGTTCTATTCAAATGAGACAATAATTCTCTAAACTAACCAAAAAATTCAACCTTCTATGGCTCAAGTATGATTAACTGTAAAAAACTGCATCATAGAGGATAACTACGACACGATTCATTACATGAATCGAGGAAAAATGCATTCTACAACTCCAGCCTACAAGAATAATTGCTTACGTGATCCTCGAAGGCCTCCTTGATAAGTGAAACAGAAAGAACCAAAACCAGCGGAACAATATTGGTAACTGGCTGCACAGGACTACACATGGACAAAAGAGTCATAAAAAGCAGTCTCTTCAGGATATGCCTTGTGTGCGGTGAACAAAATGCCTGGTTAAAGGTATGAAATTAACAACATGACCCAACTTGATGCTCATAAACCCATCAACAGCACTAAAAAAAGTTTAACTCCATATTCCTCAAGTTACGAGTTCAACTTGGCAGGGAACCAAAGCAATAAAAAACTTGTGCACGACTTACACGAGGCAATAATGCTTTATCAGAAGAAACTATTGTTAGTATACGGTGCATTTATCATCTAGTAAGATATAACTTTCTTTTTCTTTCTTATCATTGAACCTGTTGGGTAGCATGGTGCGTCACCATTAGCATACTAGCATAATGTGTATAAACACTGTGATTGTAGTTTGAAACACCTTGTCAAATAACAGAATACTGAACTTCACAAGTTCGCAGCTGACGACGGACGGTTCTAAAATTACGCCTTCACCACCGATTTCACATATTCGGTCCCAGAGAGATCCAGTCATCTTACCTGACAGGAGTTGATGATAAAATTGCTATCATCAGAAAATACAGATTAGCCACACGCCGAAACTGCATAGGAGAGAGCATCAACAACTACTTTTAATCGAAGGAAAACCCGTAGGGCAGTCTAATTAACGTACATATCGGCCCACTATCTTCCATGGATGATTGAAATCTATAAAAGATCGTAATCAACATTGTCAATGAGAAATGACCTCATAATGGGCAACACGCATCAAGAAAAATATGCTCATTTCATACATAATATCCTACCAGGAAGCAGTATGTAAATACCTGTTCAAACAGACCCTTCGGGAAAAAAGTAAATATATTGTATTTCGTTGTCGAAACCGAATTGTTCTGCAAGAGAATCACAACGGAAAATATGATAAAAAATAATATAATGTACCCAGGGAAGCTTATTATAGTAAGAAATCCAAGACAGAGGTCAGAGTACAAATTCCAATGGAAATATTCTGGAGACATGAATAAGGTTAGGGCTGCAGAGTGTAAAAATAATTTCAGCATAGGTTTGCGATTGTTGGAGTATATGATGTATCGAAAGAAAGGATTCACGATGTTTTCAATTGATCACCCGATCAAGTGCCCAGCAACTTTGTGACAAGTAAACCTTGCAAACCCTTTCTCGTAGAGGTGGTCTGAGGTTCAAAATAAATTACGCCAGGATCCCAGATCCAGCAACTTTTGCTATTGTATCCCACTCTTGTTCTGCTAAAGTAAAGAAAAGAATGCAGTCCTTGAGGTAAAATCTGACTTGTGCCACTGTCTTCTCGTTGTTTGTGGCTTGAACCACTAGAGCTTTGGAATAAGACTCTCTAGGCCCTAAGGGAGCCAGGATGTACCTATCATCTAGGACTATGGCAAACTAACGATTCGAGTAATACGAGTGGAGTGTAAAATTAATCCAAAGAGAAAAATTATAAAAGTCGATGCACGAATGGCGTCAGTAAATCATGGACTTCTCACGCCATCCACACTGTTTAAGTTTATACGTTCCCAATAAACATGCCAAAACATCAGCGATTTTTGGGTCCAATAACCTCCACTTCCTGATTTGGTATTCACTGAGATTAAAACCCGAGAACTGTTTCTATAATACTCAAAACTTCACCATAAAAGAACCCTAAACCCTCGTCATATCTCATCCGACTCTTGCCTCGACTTCTCATCATATGCACGCTCCCTTTGAGATCAAATAGTTTAGCAAGAATCGTTTTGCAACTTGCAATCACCTACTACACTAGAAGTTCACTCTCGTCTTTGCATCAGGCAACAAGTGACGGTAAGTGATAACAAGATCCGTGAGATGACCCCACGGGTCGTACCACAAATTTAAATGGCTTGTGGCGAGCTGGATCCGGATCATTGCAGTAGAGCGTGCGGTGATCCGCATATCCATCATCTGCGCCCGCCATCGACATAGCGACCAGCTGCTGCTGCCGTGCACTTACAGATCCTGTTCCACCTCCCCCATACTCTCTTTCCCAAACCCTAATGAAAATGGATCACGCCAAGTGCGCAAGTGGCCTGCAGCATCAACACACCTCCTGTGCAGCACAAGAGTGGCACAGGGGGCCAAACAAACTCAGAAAGAGCAGCGCAGAAGGGAGAGAAGGAGGAGGAGGGGAGAGGGGGAGTGTGGGCTTGCAAGGAATAATCTGATCAACAACACTGGAATTGATGGAATGGAGGGGGGAGAGAAAGAGGACGAGGAGGAGGGAGTGAGGTAAAGGGGAAGCCGAGGGGGGAGGCAGGACAGGGCATGACGACGAACGGGGGGGGGGGGGGGCTAAATATAAGCAATATATAAGTGGGAATGAATGCGGAGGAACAGTGGTTGAAGTGGTAGTAGGAGTAGTTGTAGTAGTGCCAGTACCAGGGGTACCAGAAGGATCAGGAAGAGGGAGGAGGAGGAGGCTTGGGTTAACACCCTTGGCCAGTTGAGGAGGAGGAAGAAGGAAGGAGAAGCCAAGTTGGGCCACCCCCACCCCCTCCCAACCCTGGTTCTATGGAAACCCAGCATCAACATCACCAACTACATCATCTACTACTACTACATCATCATCATCATCCCATCGCGCCGCACGCAGCCTCCCCCTCCCCCCCAATCCCCACCGCGCGATCCCCCCCACCCTGCCCTCCCTCCCGTGTGTCTGTGTGTGTGTGTGAGAGAAATCGATTCCTTTCTTCCTTCCTTCCTCCCTCCCACTCCCGCGCTTGCTCGTTGGCTGGCAGGCAGGCAGGCAGGGAGG
This sequence comes from Physcomitrium patens, assembly GCF_059467195.1. Classification (NCBI taxonomy): domain Eukaryota; kingdom Viridiplantae; phylum Streptophyta; class Bryopsida; order Funariales; family Funariaceae; genus Physcomitrium; species Physcomitrium patens. The sequence continues at coordinate 7,566,399 of NC_143416.1, read as the reverse complement.
CCAGCCGGGTCCCTCGGGAGATCGTGTTACCGATCCGAGAGAAGAGAGAGAGAGAGAGAGAATTTCGGAAACGGCGAATGGGAATCCCCCCTCCGTCCCCCTCCGTCCCCCTCCGTCCCCCTGGCGCTCCAACGCCCACCTCTCATTCATCCAATGACATGTTCATCCTTCGCATCCTCCTCCCGCTTTGTATGTTCTTACCCTTTCTCGCTTTCTTTGTCTCTTTTTCTGGCTGTTATTCATTTATGAGGCACGTAGTGATTTCATTGTATGCTTGTTGGCAATTGGGGGGAAGGGGAAGAAGAAGGATGAAAGGAAGATATACCCCCCCCCCACCCTCCCCCCTCATATTTATTCATTTGTTCATTCATTCATTTATCCTGCCTTCCATTCAGCATGATTCATTTTCTCATGACCAGTTTGGGGATGGACTTGATAAAATCAACAAATCTTACATATGTATATATATATATATATATATATATATGCCCTATTACTACGCAGCAGTTTCAAACTCTCTTTCAGGCGGTGTCTACACATGGTAACATTGGTACCAAGTTCCTCATTTATTTGTTGGTTTATTTATCAGTTCTAACATTCATAATATTATTATTTCTTACATTCTTATTCTAATTCTTATTATTATTTTTATATGTGCACTTACTTGACTGTGTTTTGTAGCTGGAGTATAATTATTATTCCATCATTCTTGGGAACGATAAATTTCAAAACTAAAATGCATCTATAAAATAAAAGCACTTCAGTAATTAATGAAGCCTCGTTTACCCAATATTAGCATAGTAATTAGAATAGTGATGTTTTTTTCATATTAGATTTTATATTTCTTAATCATACATTTTATTTTTCTTTTGATTAGATACAATCTAATATATATATATATATATATATATATAATTTAAAAATAAAATAAAATGCAACATGATGTTTTGTGTATATCATGTTTGTCATATGAATTGAAGTTCAATAATCTTTATTCAATTTATAATAGAGAGCTATTGTTTCTCTCGAACTGCAATCTTTTGTTCAGATTTCAAGTTCAAAGTGGAAATAATTGTATCATGAAATAATTAGATAAGAGGATGTGTTAAGTAAAAATTATTTTTACAAAAATGAAAGTTTCTAAGATTTAGCCAGCAATTATGCATCTCCTTGTGCATATTATCACCTGACAGTACAAGATAAAAACTTATTTAGTAAGCTAAATGATTGTATAACTGTTGCAATAACCTTAAATCACTGATATTTGTATATAATAGAGATGTTTTTGTGATAAAAATGTATCATAAGAATTTTACCAAAAAATATTACAATCTTTAAAAGTTGTACAAATTTTCTTTGGTTGAGAATGAAGTTTTTATAATAATTTAAAAAATATCAAAAATTCAAATAGATGAATAAACTTACATAAATAAATAAAGTCTATTGAATCTATTTTATTTTATTTTTACATGAATTTATTTTTTAAAAAAATTGTTAAAAAAATCCAAATTCATACACAATATATATGTATGGAAGATATATTAAATAAAAAGACAGAAAAGGGGGGTTGGAGATTATATTTGTATATATTTATATAAGAAAATATCACATGTAGATTCATATATTATTTTTCACCAAGAAATAAACAATATATATTTTTTGAATTGCAATATACGATCATGTCTAATAAATCTACTTTTTAAAACTTAATAGAAGGGGAAGTAGTATGAATTTTAACATATTTTCTAACAATGAATTACCACTAGTAAATTTGTTTGAAAGTTTATTTAATGCATACTAAGTTAATCAAATATTCATATAGCGTGAAATAATGATTTAATTAAAGTTTAAGTAACTTTTATAACAACAGTAATGTATAAACAAAAACATACGTTTATGATTTTAAAACTCTAGTTAGTTTTCTTAAATTATATATATATATATATATATATATATATATCATCTTGAGTACTCTTCAAAAAACCTTGAAACAAAAAACAAAAACAAAAAAGAATCCACAAAAGCAATTATGCATGATATTTTCTTTTAACCATTTGTATTTAACATTAATGATGAATGCTAAAATTCTCATTTCATTTAGATGTTGCAAAATAATGTTGAGTGATGGAAGTTTGTATAATGTTGAAGAAGTTGGAATCTCACATAATTTGTCAAAAATCACAAACATTTCTACGGCTTCAAAGGCTATAATAAAACTCTTCCTTGCACAATGCATCTATGATTTGGATGGTGATTGTGCTTGCTAACTCCTTTGGCATCCACAATTAACTTTGCACCACCGTATGACCACTTCTAAATGGTAAATTATTTGATTTGAAAAAGTATTGAGAATTCTTACAAGAGTTTTTCATAAAAGAATCATGCAGTGGGTGTATGTACAATAATTATTCTTATTATATATATTTTTTCAAACTAGACATTTGATTCATAATAATTTTATCATACATTGGAATTTTTATTATTCATTTTTAATACTTTTTGATATTTTTATACTTGAACATAAACTACCATTCATGAAAAGTAAAAAGTAAAAAGTAATAAAGGGTAAAGATAAGAAACCAGAAGAATAAATAAATATATAATTGAATAAAGGTTGATGATTTGAAATTTCTTATGTTAGAAATTTATATATATTCAGTTAATAATATGTGAGTAGGAATTCAGTGAAGGAATTAACTGAAGTTAACAATTACCCTTTAAGAATTAGAATTTAGCCAATCAGAGAATTTTACAATCAGACATCATTTTTTTAAAATACATATGTAAAGTGGATATATATATATATATATTTATGTGTGTGTGTGTGTATGTATGTATGTATGTGTAAGAAATGTATATAAATATTTATATTTACATGTATTATCTTCATGATATTTTAATAATAATAATAATAATAATAATAATAATAATATTTAAAATAATGTATGTCTTGCATGCATCATATTGTGAGTAAAACCATTCAATTTTACTCTTATTTATTGCAGTGTGATATATTCACATTAATAATTTGTAATTTTAAAATTAAATAACAGTATAATTCTTCAATAATTTTCTTTGAATAAATGTATTTTGAAGACATTCACATATTGAAATTTTAAAAATCTTAATGCATCCAAATTGCTGTGGGCATGAACCTAACTTTGGTGGATGAACTTTTTTATTTTTATCATCCCAATGGAAGTATGACTAAAGGTTGAATGCAAGTGATGTAGTTTTAAAATAACAACAAAAATTTGTAAAGAAGAAGAAGAAGAATGGCAGCACAAGCTGATTTGTAGTCTTGTTCACAACCATGGTTGCCAAAAAAGGTCCCAACAAAAAACCAATAGTCTCCAACGTGTTGGTAAATAAATCTGAAGGTAATGTCACTATGTTTTTAATTTTAATTTAAAAAAAAATCCTTTCAAACAACCTCTATTATTGTTCTTATTAGATAGGATTGTAATCATGTACATAGAGTGAGGATTAAATGCTAGTTGGTATGAGTATTGTTACTATAATTTGATTCTTTGGAAGTCATGCCCTGTTCCTTGACATCATATTCTCAGGGATTATTTACCTCACAAAACCCTAATATCTTTGGGATGAGTTCTGATAAAATATCAAAAAATAAGATTTGAATATAGTTTTCAAGTATTAAACTTGATGTCAGTATTTACATGATGTTTTCAAGCTTTAGAAACACTTTACAAGACTGTAATGTTTTTACCAAAACTTGAATTTAAATATCAAGAGATTACTGTTTGTGTTTGTTTGATTATAATGTAGTTACTGTACAACATTTTATTCACACTGTATTTACAAGAGATTTTATCTTAAACATTTTTTTCATATCATTCACTTGAAAAGAAAATCCCTGAAAAATCATTGCATTTTATTAATTATATATTAATAGTGTTTCTCAAAACACATTATCAAATTCTGTACCCATTTCCTTTTCATTATACAAATTTGATTACTCAAGATTTGTATGTAAATAATAAAGTTATTCAAAATTTTCCAAACAGCTATATATATATATATATATATAGGACACATTATGTCCTCTTGAAATTTGACGAATGAATTCACATTATCAAGCACATGAAAATTGTTATCATAAAACTCCTCCATATTATAATTCATATTATAATCTTTGAATGTAACAGGAGAATGCATCTCAGGAGCTGGGAAATTTTTTTATCCAACTGGTGCAACATATGGTAAGCCCAAACTACTTGAGATGAACTTATTCTTAAAAAATTTAAAAGGCAATGTATTAATTAGGATGCAATTTTTTTTTTTTTTTTTTTTTTTTTTTTCCTTTTACCATCAATTTTCTATCTTGCAAAAATGTGTCAATTTACATTGAAAATTCTATGTACAATCTTTCATTATGGTGATTGCATGACATGAACAAGTTTACTGATATGAAATTACAAATACATTTTAACAAGGTTTTGACTTAATTGTGAACTTATATTTGATGAAGTTCAAACCAAACCATTCTTTGTCACAAAAGTTGGAGTAGATAGATTTGTATGTTTGAAAATCTTGCTTCTAATTTTATCTACATTGTTTTAAGCAAATTTTAATACATATTCAATTATTTTAATTCTTTAATGATAATTAATTAATAAATTATATATTTATAGAGAATTGTTAATGCTATATTTCAATTTCACATTGCTACACCCCATGCACCCTCTATAAGACTTTCTATGCTTAGGGCGCATTTGAGAGTCTAACATTTAACTCCAATATTGACCCAAGATTAGAATGAATTAAAAAATGTATTTTTGTGTGTTTTTGGTAGCCAAATTATAATGATAATAATAATAAAATCAAAATTTTAGTTACACTAATTTTAAGGCAAATATATATATATATATATATATATATATATATATTTTAAAAATAGCTTGCAACTTGTTTTTTCATAAATTATTCACTATCTCTCTCTCAACCACTCCCCTTTCTTAAAGCAAAGAAAGGAAGAAATGCACAAAAGAAAGAGACATGTTATTAGCTAGTTGTCTACACAGAGATCATGGGGTATAGCAATATCAATTGGGGATTTAGTGTTAACAATTTTCTATTTATATTCTAAGCTTGTACTTAAACAAAATTTATTAATATCTAATTTGCGTATGGATAATTTTCAATATAAGTCAAAAAAACATGAAGTAGAAATAATGCTGTCTAGTGATGTACTTAAACTTGTTATTCTATTAAGAATCTTGTAACTGCAAAATAATAAAATTATATTTAAGTAGTTGACATATTTTGATTTAAAATCATGATGAATGTTATATAAAAATGCACATTGAACATTCATATAGAAAACTTTTGATTTACAAAAACATTAATGCTTCATAAGTACTATAAGATTTACGTGCTGAGGATTATGATAAATTGTAGGCCGTGCTTCTTGTTCTTCTTCTTTTTTTTTTTTCTTTTTTTTTTTTTTAATTTGCTATTATTATTTTTATTTCCATTGATATTGATTAAAACTAAAAACTAATTTTTTTCATATAGCAACAACTTCATTTCAACTTTCACTATACATAACTTTTTTAGAGGTATATTTATAGTATAAACAATAGTTTCAATCAAGTAAAAGTAAATAAAAAATATATACTTATTTTTTTACAAGATAATACATATCTATCTATTCTAAAAGCACAAGTTGTGAAAGAATGTTTAATCACAGCTGTTTGAATTTTTACAAGGTCATTTTTTCAAAATCAGTTGTTTTTTGAAAATCACATCAAAGCTTCAAAACTGCATGGACACTTTTTCAGCAAAAAGAGTTCCTAGTACTGGATTTAAATAAGCTCTGCTGAGGTGGCAACTGCAAAAGGGAAGGGAAAAAAATTATAAAAGAAAAATAAAATAAAATGTACCAATTGAAAGAAAGACTTGGTATGAATTAAAAATGAACCAGTGCCAAGGAGCTGACATGGCAGTGCTGACGTGGGTTGCACAGAGGGAGATTGGGTTGTGGTTGCAGAGGTGGACGAAGGGGTCCCGGCCACTCCTCCTCCTCCACCTGGAGGGGGGGCTCCACCTCATCCCCCACTTGGTGAGTGAGTGAGGAGTTCCACATTTTTAATGAAAATTCCTTTTTAATTTTATTTTTTTTGGAGATGAATCCCATTGAATAAAAGATTATGAATACCCATGATATGTTATAAAAAAGGAGGTATTCCAAACAAAACACAAGAGAAGAGGAATAAGGTTGTTTTATTGAACATTATTATTATTGTTATTATTATTACTATTTTTTACAAACAATGTCGTGTTTTGAACTCATAGAACAAATGCGGCCAAATCGGCAACGTCATGGGAAAGGTGTGTACATTGATGGAAATTATCAATATAATGGGGAATGGAAATATGACAAAATGCATGGTCAAGGTGTGTTTCTTGGTTACAAGGATATAACACATTATTTTTTCCTTTAGTTTAAATTAAAAAAAATCTACACTAAAAAAATGTCTATGTCTAAAAAATTATTTTTTTGGGTCACTGCTGAGGCATTTTGTTTTTACTGTTTAGCACAATGAATAAATAGATGTAAGTTTTCAGATTGTAATCATAAAGTCCACATTGCAAGTTAGTATTTCAATATTATCATCTTTAATTTTTTTTAAGTGATAATAATTTGATTTACTGTAGATACATGATGTAAGTTGAAATGATAATAATTGATTATACTTGGTATGGAATTTATGAACATTGTTTAACTCACTTACACACATACATTGCAGACTTTGTACTGACATAATATTCTCAAAGTTGGACCTACTAATCCTTTGGCATATTTATTTATTTAAAAACATTTTGGTGTATGGTAGCAGTGGATATTCTTCCATGTCCTTTATTTTTAAGATCAGGATTATGATTTCTTGAATTGTGTAAAACCATATCAGATACATTATTTTACAGGATATAGTCATAAACATTTTTAAAAAATAAAAAAGGAAAAAGGAAAAAAATAAACTGTAACAAGTTCAAGTGTTGAACATGATTTGGTGGACAATAGGTTGCTTCAAGTATGAGAGTGGAGCATCATATGATGGACAATGGAATAACAATGTGTATACCGGACTTGGAACTTACATGGTTTGAATCCACACATCCTATTCTTTGTTTAGTGAAGGTCATTATATCTTTAATCCTTCTCTCTCTCTCTCTCTCTCTCTCTCTCTCTCTATATATATATATATATATATGATTATGGAAACTTATATCTGTCATGTTTTCATTGTAAAAATTATATTTTCAAATTGTGTAAATAAATATATATATATATATATATATATAATAAAAAATTATAATAGCTAGTGTGGTTATTATCTATTTTTGAGGATACACATGAATTATATAGTTTTATGTATTTAACTCAAATATGAAATCATTATGTTGACGTGTTGTATATTTGATATCTTTATTTTGCTCTCTTTAATGCCTTCTAAATAAATGTAATTTCATTGCATCTTTATAAACACAATATAAAATAAATTAAATATATATATATATATTTTTTCATCAAGAAATTATATACATACACTGAGATACAAAAATCATTTCAATGTCTGTTCTCTCAAAACCTACTCTTATCTCCCAACAATATATTTTCACAATCATTTCAATCTACTTCTTGCTAAATTGTTTGTGCATTTGCATGTGTGTATATATATATATATATGTATATTTATATGTGTGTGTGTAAATGCATATAATTGGTTGATGCTATATTATGATATTTTGTTAGATCTCCTACATAAAAGTAAACTCTGTTGATTTATGCAAATTAGCATTTCATGTCCTGAACAACAGACATCCATAGATTTCGATTTATCAAGAAAATCAAAAATTAAAAAATAACATAACATTAATTGTTCTTTTACATGGAATGTTTGGGAACTTAAAAACTATATAGTATACATGTTGTTTATTTATTGATACATATGCACATATTTTGATACAACTTGCTGTTCTATATATACATAGTCTTTAAAAAAAGTTCTAAAATTTATAAACGATTTAGTGAACATTGTGGTGTATGAACAGTGGCCAAATGGGGCCAAATATGTGGGTGGATGGCTTGAGAATAAGATGCATGGTGATGGAATGTACAAAGACAAGGATGGAAACTCTTGGACTGGCCAATTTTTTAATGGAATTGGACCTGGCCTCATTATGGAGATTCAATAACATCATAACTACAAAATGAAAAATGAAAAAAAAAACAAAACAAAACAAAACACAACATTGATCACAGTTATAAATTAAACACCATCCTTTGACCTTCCTATGATTACTCTTTTTATTTATTTACTTCATAGATATCAATTGTGGGATCACAATTTTATAGAGTTGAATTTGTATGTATGAATATGTGCTTGTAGTTATGAAGTTGGTGATTCAATGAACCCAAGCTTTTTGATTGTTAGATGATTCATAATTATTTGTGACATATAAAATTTCCACTTTGGACCTTAAATTTAATACCCAGAAAATCACACCAAAATCTTGTTTACATCTTGAATCACTTCTATTTCACAAAAGATAAAAACAAAGTGGATAAATGTGATGCAAGGATGGATGGAAATATCTACTAGAGCTTGTCCAATTTATCATGTATTCTTGTGCTTCTCAAGTTTCTTGTTGTGTCTGCTGTGGTTTCTATGCATTAACTAAAACTTGCACAATCTGCTATTCATAGTTGCTAATGTGAACAAAGTTCTTAAGCATTTTTATTTAGCATTAAATGAAGAGGTATCTGATGTTGTCTGGATTTATTTATCCAGACATCTTTATTTCCATTTATGCTTACATGCATTCATCCAAATTGTACTATTTTTTTTTTTGTTACATTCCAATGACTTGTTTAACATATTATTCTTGAAGCAAACTGAAGGTCTTCTATGCTAGTTATTTATTGTATACACCAAAGGGTGGTGCTACTAAATAAAATATTTAAAATTAAAATTAAGAGTTCAAAAACTTGTAAATATATGTTTAAAATATTTAATATCTTCAAATATTTTTCATTTGAAAGATATAATTTTAAAATCATTGTTAATAAATCCCAACATCACTTAATGTTAAAAAGTATGTAAGTAATGAAGAACATACTTTTATAAACTATTGAGCTTTAATTGGTGTAATTAAAAAAAGATTAATTTTTAATTTTTTTTAAAAGTGAGTTATTTAACATGGACCTTTGTTTATAAACATATAATCAATATTTTAACAAATACAAGGAAGATTAATACTTGATTCCAGATTTAATTTAGTTCTGGATATTTTTTTTAAATAAAAAGATATATTAATCTAATAATAGATATTTTTCTTTAAATTTTGTACTAAGTCACATTTGTAGCCTCACAAATGTTATGTACATTATTGATGATGTTATTGCTTCAACATTTCAAAATAATCCATTTAACACAAACACATGCTTTCCTACATATGTAATATATTTTGATTTATTTTACCTAATATATATGGTCACTGATTTTCTTTAAATTCATATATATATATATATATATATATATATACATATATGATTTCTTAGTGCACATAATTAGAAGTCCAACTGAGTATTTGCTGTGTAGAACATTGTTTACCCAAATTTTGTACTCAACATGCAATTTCTGTTCTTTGCATTAAGCTGAGTATGTTAAATGATGCATATGATTTGTTCAACATTAACAGTAATTAAACTTTGTATGAATTGGTTGCTTTTAAAAGCAATTATGGTTGTTACTGTTTGTGATTTTTGTTGAATTTTGTATTCAATAACATAGTTGCTTGTATTTCAAGTAAATAGCAATAAATAATGTTTTTTTTCCCATATCATTTATATTCATTTTAAAAAGTATGAATATTAACAGACATAAATTTTTAATATATTTATATGCAGTACAAACTTTTGGAGTCACTAAAAGTGAAATGTATTGTGGCGTTATACATTTTAATAATAAGCGACAAACTGAAAACAAGCAAGCAAAAAAAAAAAAAAAAAAAAAAAAAAAAACATAGTAAAACCAATACAACAAAAACCATCAAAATAATAAAACCAAAGTTGTTAGCAACTCACAAATGTATTTTTTATCGTATAATTCTTTCAAAGAAGTATACCTCAGACTACGTATTTGAACTGTTAAATATTCAGTACAAATTTGTATTCCATAATCTTGCATACAAATCTAGTAAAGGAATAATCATATCCGTATTTAAAATTATTTTGAAACAATATAAAAAAGGAAAAAACAAACAAACAAACACACACACACACACACGTGATTAATCACTGCTGGAACCAAATCGTAGTGGAAAGATTTCTTCCTCATTCTTCACTATGCACGTATATTATCATATTACAACTTTTCAAGTATATTTGAATTATTCCAGAGATAGCTCAGACATAGTGCACTGAAAAATGAGTTGGGCATTGATACAAAATTTAATTAGTTAATTCATTAGTATGTTTTTTTAATCGATAAAAATTGAAGATTGGTTTAATGGTTGTATGTGCATGAAAGGGTTTCAAGTTTTTGTTTGTAGTATGTGGAAGTGTGGGAATAGATTGGCAGATCCAATATAATTTGTTTCATTATTTATGAAATTCATATGTTTTTGTAATCACCATGCTAAGACTTGGAATCAATGGCTTTTTGGAACATGCTACTTGTAATAAAGAGCCAGATAGATTTAACTCTGTCTCAATATAATTAACAAGGATATTTATAAAGCCTTGAACATTTTATTTTTATTTTTATTTTTTTTATCCAAGAAAAAAAAGAAAAGAAAATACTGTATTATCTTGATTTATGTTAAAGGTAACGATATAGAAGAATATATCTGAAACAAAATGGTACAAAGCAAGTTGGTGTCGAATATTGGTGACACGTACCCCTTGAGGAAGGAATTTTGCCTCAACATTATTTTTGATACAACGTACTAAAGTATTATACATATGCTGGGTTAACTGTAGGGCCCATGCCTCAAGCCTAAAATAACAGTCCGAGTGAAGTTGGGTGAGCCTCACTGGTAATAATCTAATCTCTATTCATTTGCGCTCAAAAACAGTTAGCCAAAAGAACATCACCACAGAACAGAGGTATTTTATTTCCAGACCTCAGACTGAAGAAACATTAGTGAAAAACCAGACTAGCTCTAAACATTTCATTTAGATCTATACCATGATGTGATAAAACTGGAGACAAATTCCTAAAAATTAGTTGTATGCATCGTTTCGTTTTGATTGAATTCAAGTAAGTCAACACCTTATTTTCCACAATGATAGGCTCATAAATTCTTATCAAATCACCTGGACAATTTCTTCAGTCAAAATGTTCGTCATGCTGCAACGTGCTTGAAAGATTAGAATATTATGCTTCATTCCATTGTGCAATGTGAGAAGGGAGGTCAGTTTCGTCAACTTCACGCGAAGTATGGTGTGAAGTGGATAGATAGTGCTCAGAAAAAAGTATTCCAGTAGTCAAGGTTATGTAAACTAGTTCTTTCAAGACTTGAATGCATTGTGAGACGCTTTCTAAGATCGAAGGGTGAAATACCCTGGAGGGTATCACCTGATGACATATCCTCTAAAATGGAAATACTTTGAAATCGTGCAGTTTAAAACAATTTTAGATGGTTTAAAATATCCAAATGGTTTCTTACTCCAGCATATTCGAGATATGTCAACATGTTAGGGAACACATTTCAAATGAATCTTCCATTTAACTTGACCGAACATTCAAGAACTACAAACAACATTCGACGATTGCAATCCACTGCATGGAAAAAGAGAGAGTATATTTATAGAAATGACAAGTGGCCAACCATTGCACACACAGCACATCTCAGTGTATACTAGCTTCAAAAAACCATCTCTCAGCCAAACAATTTTCCCTGTGAAACCTACATCAAAATCACTTAAGATATAAGACACTAGAAGGCATACCTCAAGCTTCTTGCACCAACTGAAGCAGCACAGCCTGCTACAGTCTGTCTCTTATGAGCTGACAATAAATAGAATCTGAAAGCAACTTAACACAAAACAATCCAAAGACCCCACATGAAAATTGAGGTCTTCACTAATTCATACAGAGAAATTTCAGACTGGCTACGTGATTACGGCCTACACCACTCATTCTCCTTGATACCCTCCTCCTTGAGGAGCAGGTCTTGCTGACAACAACGGTTGCAGTGCCTTCACAACAATGCTCATATTGGGGCGAAAATCTGGCTCATACTGGACACACAACGCCGCAACAGCTGCCATCTGCAACTCAGGTTAAAAAAACAAACCATTACCACCATTTCCAAAACAAAATATAAACATGGCAAGCATACCTCCACTACATCGTATTTATATTTACAGCTCTATAAAGTACATGATATGAAACTGACCTTGGCAACAGCCTTTGGAGGATACTCCGACCTCAATTTTGGATCCACGCACTGCTTCACCTTATCTTCACTCAACCTCGGTGTGGCCTGCACGTGAAAACACAGCAAGTTACAGTCCTCTGAATACACTGTTGTGAAGGTTGGAACTGAATTTAGTCATCTTCACCACGAATTAAATGAATATAAGCACAACAGGTATATATCAAATCTGCAAGGCACGACTACTTCAACATCACAATTGCACCGGAAATGCGGATTGATCCATTACCCAGGTAACAAGACTCTGCTGCCCGCGGGGCATCGTAGGATCCACTGGTTTCCTTCCTGTCAAAAGCTCCAAAAGTACCACGCCAAAGCTGTACACATCGCTCTTCTGAGTTAACTGGCCCGTCATTGCGTACCTGAACACAAACCAGCGCGTCAGTGCTTCAAATCAAGCTCATCACGTCATTTTTTTCCAAAACCTATGCACTCGTTCCCAATTGCTCTACAACGTGAGTACCATTCCAACTGGGCGCTTGGTTTCACGTTGTATCATAGCACTGCTTGCTTCATGCAGTAGGACAAATAACCGTAACCGCGTTCATTCAAAGCACACAACGTTTGGCGTCTATAACCTCGCTTCTTTGCTGCAACTCGACTATTGTTTCCATTCTTGTCTGCCATCCCAACTACCAAGCACCCAATGATACTACATACTATGAACACCGACTAGAAAACTCACTCCGGTGCGTGGTAGCCGAAGGTTCCAAGAACACGAGTGGAGTGTAGACGCGCAGCCATGTCGGGCGCCTGGTTCGACAAGTTGAAGTCGGCTATCTTTGCCACATACGAATCAAACAGCAAAACATTGCTCGACTTGATGTCCCGATGAATAATAGGTGGCTGTGCCTTCTCGTGTAGATATTCCAAACCCCTGGCAGCTCCCACTGCTATTTTTACTCGCTGCATCCAATCCAACACTGGCCCGGGCTGAGCACCCTTCACACCTTTCCGTCCTGCAAGTCATGAATCTCAAGTTCCCACCCATGTCAGCTACCAATTCTCACTTCCTTGCGTTCCAGGTACAAGCAGACAAAGTACTCAGTACTCCACACTCTTGGAAGAACACCGCCGTATGATCACTTCCACGATATCCGGAAAGTGAACACACCAACAGGCTCTTCTTTGTACCTCTTCAAAAGAGGGAAATGAAGAAAAAGGACTAGATTATGCTGCGCAAACAACAGCATTTACTACACGCGCTTGCTCGTTCACGAAATCAGATTCGACACTTCACAGGTGCCTACTGCAAGTCGTCCATCGGTTACTCTCTGCTATTCATCGGAGCACGCACCGTGGAGAATATCGTGCAGAGATCCCATGGTAGCATATTCGTAAGCGAGCACCCGCAGCTGCCCATCCAGACAGTATCCAATCAGCTCAACCACGTTCTCGTGCTTGAGTCTGGAAACAAGTGACACCTGCACGTTCAAGAAGGCACGTTCAGCCTCGAACTTGGAACACGCACTTACACAAATCAGTGAAAGAGGCGACAAAGAACTGACACACATCCTAGTCCATTCCGGCACTAGCACAACATGACCTAGCGGGTGACGCATGGGGTCTTGGTCCTGAGTGAGTGATATCACAGATACTCCAGTATCGGACTCCCAACCTACGTTATTATACTTTCATGACTACATCCAAATTTTCCAATGGAAACATCCTGAACCTTGACAGAGTAAGAGTTTGGGAGAAGAATCAGTTACCTGCGAAAGAAACTCCGAATCCGGCTGGGAACTTACGTCCAATTTTTTGATGGCAGCAACGCGGTCTGGAAGGGATGCATAATATACCCTAGCGTATGATCCTTCCCCGATCAAAGACTTTGGACCAAAATTATCTGTGCAGTCTCTAATTTCATCGAGAGACAACTGTGGAGCAGAAATAGGTTGAACCCTGGTAGGGCCCTGCCCAGTCCTCTGTGGTTGTTCGCCGGGAGTGGATCCCGACATACCTTGGTGACCTAACAGACATCATGGATTGTGAGATGTTTCCCCTCATAGGACTGTGACGAACGCAGAGTGATGAAATGATACATTGCATCGCAGTGAGTTTGGCGGAAAAGAATAGCGACTGCATTGAAAGAAGAAAACAACCCAGAAACCGCATTGAGAGAAGAAATCGAGTCCAACCTCTCACCTACTTACACAAGCGTAACTCATTAACTGTAAAAGATGGAAGACGTATCCGCTGACACCAACTTACCCATGTTTCCATTGTGAGGAAGGTAATGACTGTGCGGATCAGTAGATTCATTGTGGGGTTCCTTGTCGGGCCAACACCAACAACCCATTTCTAATCCCAAAATCAAAACTGCGCACGTTGCTTCAGCACACCAGCTTCTTCACATGCCCTGCAAGCGCAGCAGATTCGAAACCTTCAGAACACGAACGTGAGTGCGAAGACATTCCAGCTCCCCAAATCACAACCCTGGTCCTCGAGGCTCTCGGACTAAAAGAGCATCTACACTGAAGTCCGTTGCACCGATTGATAAGCGCTATTCAGAGGGGTCAACGGCATTATCAAACAATTTGAATCCGACCCTGACCGGCAAGGTGATGAAGAGGGTGGTGTCCTGATGCCCCTTAGAAAAACCTGGTAGGGAATCTTATGCAAAAATCCCGTTATCCAAAATCGGTTGCAATGAGGAAGGACCCAGAACTTTGAACGTCCATATTTTAAACTACTTTGAGAAACGCTTTCAGAATCTACTAGCTCTCTTTAATTACAAATATTCCCAGAAAGAATAAATTGCATCACGAAGAATGAACAGTATGGATAAACATCACAATTTCGTGGTTAGCATCACGCGACACAGGTTTTTGCGGTGAACAGTTAAGCAGGTATCCCTGATAAAGACTAGCGATCCAGCAATTCTTGCAAAATAGCAAATGAATTCCGCACCGACTTCCGAATTAATTCTAACGGCAAACGTAATCACTACCGCCAGAACTTGATGCTGATAAATGGTGACAACGTTGATTAACGTCATTAATGTTGGTTATCGGCATTTCGAAAATCACTTAGCTGAAATGAAATAAAAGACATAACACAGTTCTCGCAATCGACAGAGACCCTGACATCCGCAAAACAAGAGCTTTCATCACTACGAACCTTCCGCTGCAAAATAAATAGGCAGCATGAGTACACCCCTTCAAATGGAAGTCATCCACCAGCTAGACAATTCCTTTTGATGATTCTATGATTTTGCGAGCCGTTAACACCTGGGCGAACTCCTCTCACGCCCCGTAGAATCGTCGCTCACCGTATAATTCTCTGCAGCTGCTCTGAACGAGTATGAGAAATGTACGCCCTCGAAAATGTCGCAGGAAGAAAGCCCTACGACAAACGGCAGCCTACGAACCATGTACCAAAAACAAAGTTCCGTACGGTAAAGGCGGAACAGTAGCTCCAAGGCTCTGATCGAAAACGATACACAAGTGTCTATCACCAGCGCCAATCAACCGAACTTGGACCAATAAAATAGGACAATGAAGCAGAGATACACTGCAACGAGTAGAGAAAAAATTATCCTGAGGGTATACGACCGGAACCACCTTGGTAACCTTGAAAAACGCGAGCACAGAAAACGCGGATCTGAGCAAGACGCGCTTGCACTCGCGACCGAACGGCAAAGCTAGGTGAGCATGGGAGAATAAGCGACGTTCTTGCAAGCAAACGCGACAAGGGGGAACGTAGAAGCCATAGCGAGAACAATCGTAGAGGGGGGCGGGGGGAGAGGAGGAGAAATAGCGGCGAGAGACGGAAGCTAGAGGAAGGGGAAGGCTGCAAACCTGGAGCAGAGACGGGACGGAGACGAGGAGGAGGAGGGAGCAGGCAGGAGGAGAGGAGGAAGAGGAGGCAGGCAGGGAGGGAAGGAAGGGAGAGAGGGGGAGTTGCGAGGAGGAGGAGCAACAACAGCAGGGGAGGTGCGCACAGATCGAGGGAGAGGGAGGGAGAGAGCAGAGAGCAGAGAGCAGAGAGAGAGCAGAGGGTGGTGCTTGTGCGGCAAATGACGGAGGAGGTCTGGGTCTCCCCTGGCGCGCTTGCTTGCGTTGTAGGGCTCTCTCCCACTGCCTCTGTCTCTATGGTCCCTTGGCTTGGCCACACCCCTCGCCCTGCGTTGGCGTTGGCTTTGGCGTTGGTCGGTCTGCGCAGGGCAGGGCGGGGCAGTCATTGCAGTGCAGTCGAGAAGAGAGGCAGGGCAGGGCAGAGAGACGCGAGATTAGCCACACTCTTGACCGCTTCTCTCGCTCCCTCCTCTACCCCCCCTCTTCGTCCTCCCCCCTGTGCTGCCCTCTGCTTGCTGCGACCAGAAAGAAAAAGAAAATGGAAAGGAAAGAGTCCGTCCGTCCGTCCGTCCGTCCGTCGGCTTCGTGATATCTTTCCGTTGGGGGGCGCCGTGGTGGTGTGTCTGCACTCCCCTCTCTCCCTCCTCTCCTGCCAGACTGTCCCCCCCACCTGCCTTCCTGCCACCCCCCTCCCTTTCTCTCTCTCTCTTCTCTCTATCTCCGCTGTATCGTCTGGTGGTTTCCGGGCTGCTCGGCTGGCTCCCGGTACCGCCCTGCCACGTCCACATTCTCATTCCTCGGGGGAGGGGGGGAGTCTACGTCGTCCTGCCTGCCTGTTGCCTTGACATCCATCTCCTTCATTCCTTTCTTTTCCGTTCCGTTCCGTTCCTTCCTTCCTTTTCATTCTTTCCTTCATTCTTTTCTTTTCCGTTCCGTTCCTTCCTTCCTTCCTTCCTTTTCATTCTTTCCTTCATTCCTTTCTTTTTCGGTTCCGTTCCTTCCTTCCTTCCCTTTTCTTTTCCTTTCCTTTCCTCAACTTGTAAATTCCGAAGAGGAGGAGGAGGAGTTTCCCTTTCTCTCCTCTTTAGCTTCTCTTTCTCTTCACCGCCTCGCTCACCATCGGACTTATAGGCTTTGGAGCTGTCGTCGATGCACGTTCGAATGAATAAGTCATTCGGGATGTACAGGAAGGGGGGTGTGTGTTTTCTCATCACAAAACATTATCCATGAAACTTGGATATGGAGTTCGTTCTTCCTTCCTTCCTTCCTTCCTTTTACAAATGGGTTGTTCCACTTCCACTCATGTCATACATTGTCATCAATTAAGTGCGCTCATCGTTGAGTTGTATGCTTTTAAACATATACGTCATTTTATGATATGGCTTTAATCTTCACGTAGGGTTCTGCAAATGAAACCTGAATTTATTTTTATTCTGAAACAGTAAAGAATTGTCATATTAAAGGATAATAATCTCTAATTATTTTTAAAAGTATCATATATTTGGCTCTCCTAAAAATATCATTTTAGCCAATTTATAGATTTGGTACTACCAAAATATCTATAGAGATTGAATTTTTGCTAATACATGTTCAAGCTTATTTAATGTAGGTATTTTTTTATTAGGTTAATTATAGAAAAAAATACTTGGTGGAAGCATCTTTATAATCTTCTTTTGACATTTATTTGAAAACTTTGTTATTAGGCCATATGTGTTTTAATGAAAATGAGAGATGAATTTTTTCATATATTGGTAGAGAGAATTGCAATAAATATAGGATTTAATATTGTTGGTTTTTTAGACTTTGCTTTTAAATTCATGCATAAAACATTATATATAACATCTTTTCTTGTGTCTATTTCAAAATAATTTATGCTATTGCTATTGAGAACTAATTTTATTAATATTAGAGATATGTAAAAAAAATTAGAAAGTTATAATATCAAACTTTAATAATTTACATTATTATAATTAATTTGACATTATTAATGCAAGAATAGATAAAAAATTTGGTTGAAATATTTTTTTACAATAGCACAAGTTATATTTTGACTAATGCATTTTCTTGTGCTCCTTGATATAAAATCCACTTTATCTGCAAAATTAGTGATTAATTTAATAAACTAATAAGATTATGATGAACCTCTATATATTAATCTCAAGAATTTGTTTTCAAGAATATGGATTTATTTTTAAAAGTCTAAGGTAATAAAAATTATTACATTATTTTGATACTTTATTATCAATTCTAAAATAATAGTCTCTTTCAAGGTAATTCCAAGGTAAGAATATAGGACAACTTAAGAACAATGCTACCATTTAAATTATATATATATATATATATATATATATATAGATTGATTGAATACCAAGATAATCAACTATATTTAATATGTTGATATTAATATATTAATAATACTAAATATTAAATATTAAATATATTAATAATATCAATATATAATATTAGAGATTTGTTTTATCTTATTTTTAATATTTAATATATTTTTTTAAATGTTCTAAATACTAAATTACAACATATTTTACTAAGTGTTAGCATGCTAATCTTTATTGATGCTTCTATTTACTTTGATGTTGTGGATGTAGATGTAAGACAACATTTATTGTTGGCATCTTATCTATCATTTATTTCAAGAATTGAGTACTTCTATGCATTTTTGAGATACTAGATTTATTCTTAAAAAAATACCAAAAAATCTACTAATAGATATTTGGTATATATTTTACTATTTGTCATTGTTAAGCCTGTCTTAAATTAGTTTGACAATTATTTTGACTTACTAAAGTGATTCATTCATTATTCAAGAGATACCTAAACTTCAACCTGTAGAAAAAGTACGACACATGAAGTACATCACAAACAAAAAAATGAAATAAAATAAATAAGATAAATGTACATTACTTTTTTTTCTTTTATAAACCAAATGATTGATGAAGAACAAGGCACTTTCAAGCTTGAAAAGATAAGAATAAACCCAGAAACCAAATTCTAAAAATAAAATCTGCAATCAAGTTGCAAATCTTAATTACAAACCATTCTACATGGGATGTACTAACTAGTTTAGGAATGACATGTGGGAAATGGCAACAACCTCCAAGTTAAGGACGCATTAACAACCTGGTTCTTGTGAAGCGTAGAAGAAGCCAAACCGCACTCCTTGGCAACGAACATTTATCCCAAAGGTATTGACTGTTTCAAGCGATGACAATTTCAACCTTTCCATGTCTCCTGCTTCACAAACACACACTAACAGGGACCCATGTGCTGCGAACGGCAGCTTGGGGGAAGGGAAGGCCAGCCAACTATGGGGGCTGTAGCACATATCCTTCAACGAACCTCACCAAACAAGCAACAGTTGCTGCAACTGATGTTGTTGTTCCTGGAATAGTACAGCGCAGACAGCAAGTGGAGCGCAGTCTATGTGTCCTGGAACAATCCTGGAATCGAAGTCCAGCCTTCATGAACCCGCACTCCAACTGCGGAGGATCTAGCTCCTGCACTGCCGCTCTCCTTGAGCTGCTGCTGCTCCGAGATCGAGGAGCCAGACGGAATCTTTGAGCTCGTTGTCGATGAATTGCCACACTTCCTGCTTTACCCAGTCATAGTTAAACTAGAAGAAACCGGTGCGGGTCACTGCAGCCGCTATCCTTCCGCACTACATGTCTAGTTGCAGGAACACAACAAACAAAGAGAGAGAGAGAGAGAGAGAGAGAGGGTGTGTGTGAGTGTGAGAGAGTGATCTCTCTCCGCTGCTCCTCCGCATCCCTCAGTGTGCATCACACTTCTTGCACCTGGACTTTTCATCCATAAGGCTGTTCGGATTTATCTATGAGAGGGCTTCACTTCTTGGTTTTTTGGGTCTCTATCTGCGATTTCGGCGTTCGGTTCTGATGCATCCGCCCCACTCTTGCTGTTCAAGCTCGTCATGACGACTTCAGCTTGGCATGACGTGTAATCTCGACACTACTCCGCTTTTTCAAGGTAAGGTCCATTCCATCCCCATTTGTTGTCATCAAAAGTGGCAACAAACTCACGAAGAAGCTGCCCTTTTCATCATTTCCCTCCTTTCTACATGTTCTATGCTCGTCAATTTTGTCCATGACCTCAATCGGCTTCAGGGTGTCGATAGTGACACCGGATTGAGATGATGAATTCGACGACAGCAATAGTCGGTGAGTCTGTGACGTTCTCTCTTCTATCACAAAGAAATCGCCCCATTCCGTCTTCGAACTGATCGAGACTGTTATCCACCTTCAGAATCTGGAAACTGTCCCAGTTATCTCTCAAACCAACGCCTAATCTCCGAGACGATCTTTCCCTCAAACTCAACTGTAAAGACTCAGCCTTCTCCATGTTCATCGGTTGAGTAGTCATCTCCATAAAGTCGGGCTCGTGGAAACCTTGCAAGTTCATTTGGATGCCAAAGGATACTAGATCTTCACCATGGATTACATCATCGTCAATGAAGCAGTTCTTACAAGCAGAAGTCGAGTTCAACGCTGAAGTCGCAGGCCGAGTGCCGTGTGTTGAATCTTAATATGTTTGCGACATTTGCAGTGCTTTCAACCTTCTACTCTGCATCAAGTTTGGTTCTCACTTCATCTTCTACAACCAGATTCTTCTGAAGCGATCATCCACCGCATGTCCACCTCCGTGACAATGCCCCACAGTTTCAGAATGGTCGTCTGCATCCTAAATCTCCATCATTATCCTGCATGCAACAACACAACGGTCATGCAACTCTTCTGGACCAACACCCAGTTCGTGACTGTGAAGAAACTGCTTGATTGTTAGACTTTTCGATTTCATGACATGTACTCCGTCGTCACTGGCAGTGCTGCCTGTATCATCTTGATCCTGCTGGATTATTGTAGACTTTGAACACATCTCTAGGACCAGAGGAGGCATTCGCACTACACTCGGCGTAAAAAGTAGCCAGGAAAGGCACCACCAGCAACCCAGCACATGATAGAGAGCTCTCATGGCCACCAGTATTCCAATCCAAAATTGGAGAGGTTTGATTCAGGATCAAACTCAAAGAGCTCGAATCACATGTACGACATCTATTTCTAACAGCACCTCAACAATACTTCACTAATTCCATGAATTCCTCAGAAGGAAACTACCACGGAGAAGCTACCACCACCACACACACTCAACTTCTATTATATTTTCTTCCTCAATTATAATCCTTCAGGGAATGCATAGAGATTCCGTGTCTCCTTCAACATACTAGCATGAGGAAGTTCTTCATAGCCACTTTGGTTTTTTATTATCAAATGCCATCAGACTTCATCATCTTTTGTTCTAACAAATGCTTGGAGTACTGAGTCGCTTTATGCTTCCAAGTATTTGAGGTTCCATGGACTGATATACTGTTCTCCGACCATTCACCTAACCCTTCAATCCATTGTCATGCTTTATAACCCCTGTAATTCTTGTCGATTGGGTATTAATTAAAAAACTAAATTTAAAATATTAATGTTGTATCATTTTAATTTTTCTTGGCCCCTTCTAATTTTCTCACATCATCTTTTCATTCATATGTGTCAATTGATGCAATAAATAAACATGAATTTAGTTGATTTACATAATTTTGTATCGAATTAACTATTAAGTTATTAATTAATTAATTAATTAATCATTTTTTCTTCTTGATCACCTAAAAATATTGGAAAATTATTTTAAAAAAAAAAACAAACTAACACACACTTTTATTTATTGGACTAATTATGATGCTCATTCTTTCTTAAAAAGAAAAAGAAAAAAAAGGGAAAAAAAAGAAAAAGAAAAAGAAAAAACAAGAAAGAATCATGTTTGTATTTAATTTTATTATAGTTTTTTAATTTACAGAATTCTTATTCAATAGAAACAAATTTAATTTGTACGAAATTTACTTTATTTTAAAATAAAAAATAATAAATATTTTTAAATAAAATAAAACAAAATAAAATTTGTGTTAAGCTGTATTTTATATTTGTATCAATTTTTTAATTTTTAGATATAGTACATATTAAAATCCTTATTATTTTAAAAATATGTATTTAATACAAAAGGTTTAGGTGAAGATTGATCTGAAAATTGAGTCAATTGTTAAATTTAGTTATAACCATATCAAAGATCATTCTTTGTAAATCTATTTATACAAAGTACTTAAAACCTCTATAATTGTATATCATCCCTTCAACTGTTTAATTATTTATTTAATTAATTAATTTCTAAAGGAATATTACTCTTTAAAGAAGATCAAAGCTCCTTTGCAATTTCTTCTGCTATGACAAATAGTCATATATGAATTGTTTATTGTTTGCAAAAGCTCATAGTCAAATTGAGAGTTGTAATAAATTGAATCAATTTTTTTGATCATGATCTATGAAAAAACAGTCAAGTCTCTATGCATAAGAAAAGAAAATAAAATAAAACACACTATGTGTACATTAAGAGGTTTTTTTGGTTTTCAAATGTAACTTCATGGTTGTCAACTAGCTTTTAAATAAAAAAAGTTCCAGCTACATTTTACTATAAAAAAAAATGGAATTCCACTTTTGTTCTATTTTTTATGCTTCTTATTATTGTAACATGCTTAAATACTAAAAACTTTTATAAATTTTACAAGTTTTAATTCAACTTAAAGTTTTATTATTAAGATTTAGCATTCATTCAAACTAGACTCTATCATATTTTTTAACCAATGAAGGTTTTTATCTATCGTATAATCATTCTTAGTTCTTTTTAAAACTATTCTAGGACCTTGTAAACTAAATAAAAAACTAATTCATTTCAATTTTATATTTAGTCTTTCTTTAGTATTTAAGTTCTACTTATTTTTTATTATTTATTCTAATTATATTCCAATCTCCTTAATTAAGTAATATTAATTCATCAAGATGAATAAGTTAAGTCAAATTTATTTAATCAAATTAGATTATAAAAGCATTTACATAAATAATAAAAAAAAAACTTGTTGTTAATAACCAATAAAGAGTAATTTTGAGAGTAATTTTTTAAAAATAATAGTAAGGATAAAAATCTTTAATTATTGATTAACTCTTTAATATTTTTAAAAAAGAAGATATATATCTTTTTAAATTTTCGCCAGTTGGTATTATAATTGAAATTGCTTTTATAACTTAGTCCAATTGATGAGATAACAAACTTTGTCAAATCATCTTAACATTTCTTATTTTTTGGTGATTCTATTTTTATAAAAAAGATTCTTTAGATTTTTTAATTTTAATTCAATTTAATTAGAGATTTACAACTATTTTAAATAAACACAATATTAGTGACTTATTTTTAAAATTACTGATTTATTTTTAATTTCTTTTCCAACACTAGTAAAGTCTTTCCGCTATTCTTGTTTGCATTATTTACTTCCATTTTTATTAGGCGCCATAGTTCTTGATAAAAGTATTATATTCAGTCTTGAATTGTACCAAGTTTTTAAAGCAAGTAGAGACAATATCTTGTGTCATACTTAAAATACTGGTAAATACTATAGTCGAATTGTCAACAACCTCCAGTTAAATTAAAGTGTAATTGTTGATGCAATATAAGGCAATTTAAGTAGAGTAAGTCTCTTTTATAAACATGCTAGAAGAATAGTAATAGTCTCATCTAATAGATTTTTGTATATCTTTATAGATTTTGTGCAATATTTTAGAATTCTAACTATATGAATTTTTTTTTCCAAAAGAGTCACAAAACATATAAAAATATTTAAAGAGATTGATTTAAAATAAGAAGTATAATTATATATTTCTACTAAAATAAATTAAAAACTTTTTTTTATTAAAATTAGATTTGTTCTTCAATGGATTTATGTATATTACATTTTTAAGAATATATAAATTTAATTTTAAAGCACTCATTAGAATTTATTTATTTCGAAATAATTTTGGCTTTGAGTTTGAGATTAATATAAATCTCTATCTTAGAAATAACCTTTTATTTGAAAAATTCTTTAATAGGTAAATATATAAACTAATATAAAAAATGAAAATAAAGATAATAATAATAATAATAATAATAAATTCTATAAGAACTTTTAAGATAATAAATTTTATAAGAAAGTTATAATTTCTTATAAAAAATATCTTATTTAAAGAAGTTACATATAATAGGTAAATATTATATATATATTAAAAATAATAATTATCATTTTAGTAAAATTTATAAATTCTTGTCTTAATATCTTTATTAAGCAACTTTATTGATTTGTAATAAGCTATTTTGCATCTTTGTAAATACTACTCATTTTTTAAGACTTAATGCAAATTCTAAGAAAGCTATTTTTCAGTTTTAAATACATAAATATTAGATAGTAATTTTTTTTAAAAAAATTAATTTAATAAACTAAAAAATATATATATTATATTTATAACTTAAAAATATTAACTTAAAAAATCTTTACCAAATTTAAAGTTCAAGAACTAAAATTTTCTATTTGAATAATTTCAATATCAACCACAATGTGTTATATAATCTTTACTATTAAATTGTTTAAGAAAATATATAAATATAGAAAATAATAATTATAGATAAATAATAAATTTTATAAAGGATTATATTTATAAAATATATAATTACTTAAGAAAACTACCATTGTATACAAAGAAACCAAAGAGATTTGAATTAAAATTAAAATAAACAGAAATTTGTTGACAAGAACAAAATGAATTTATTCTTATCACTATATATATACTAGCTAATACAAAGACTAAATAGAAGAGTTTTGGTAACTACAGAACTTACAAGATAATTTCTTAAATTATATTAAAAAATTTATATAAATTAACTTTCACATTGTCACATCTATTTTTTTAAGTTGGTAGTATTGAATCTACTTTATAAGAGGTCATTTTTAGAATAAGTTCATTTTCACCAAAACTGCAAATATAGTAGCTAGTTTAAGAATTTTTTTAAGATAAAAAATATTTATATCAAAATATGAAATATAAAAGTTATTATTAAAAAAAGATATAAAGTTACAAGTTCATAATAAAAATCAAATCTTATTTATCTTTTGGATCTTTTTTTAATCTTCTAAAATATTTTGGAGTTTTCTTTCTTTCTTTTTTCTCACATATCTTTTAGAGATCTTATAAACTTCTTGAACAATTTTTAGTTTCTGAAATTTATACAAAAAAACTTCTATAGCATTCTATAACCATTTAAAACTCATTATACTCTTTTAGATGTAATTAAAGTTCTAATGATTTCTTTTAGAAGCTTTTCTAGGATCTAATTGCTATACAATAAAAAGATAAATAAGATAATAGATACATAAACCTCAAAAATATAAGTTTTATTATTTTCTAAATATAACAAAGTCTCTTGTTAAAACATTAGTTAGAATTAGTTTTTTATCTTAATTTTTTATAAAAATTCAAATCTTTTCTTTGAAGTTCTTTTTATTTGCATTTGCAATTGAATATGGTCATTTTCAATACGTATTTTATTTTTTAAGAATTTTAAAAGTAATAAGTCAAGATAGTGCCCTTACAAATTTTATTATAAAACCTTTGCTAACTATTATTTTTAAAATAAATAAAAATAAAAACTACCTAATTTATTTTTTTTATTTTTGAAAATTTTTTATATACCTAGTTTAAATACACTCTTATTTAAATCTATATTAATCTTAATATTTTAAATTAAAATTATAAAAAATTAATATTATCAAAAATTATTTAGAAGATATTATCCTTTAAATAGATTATATATATATATATATATATATATATATATCAACTTTAAACAAAGTCATATTTTTTTATAATATCCTAATTAGAATCAATACATCTTACAATATAGCTTTGAAACTCTAAATTTAAGAGACAAGGTAAGAAATTATAATTTTTAAATCTTTTGATTGTTTAAAATCTAGAAGTCTCACTTTGTTATTTCTATTGTAGAACAAAATATTCCAAAGTCCTCAAAATAAAAGACTAGAAAGAATATTATTTATAATATATAACATGAATAGTGTTGTTTCTTAGAATACATTTGGATCCATCTAAAGAGGTGGTTTTTAGAAAAAATCGAGAGCCTTATCATATATTGCAAAAAACAAACTATTAATAAAATAAAATAAATAAAAAACTTTTTTACATTTCTTATATTTATTAGAACCAAGATATAAGTTGATATGATTTAATTTATAATAATAAAAGAATGATTTGGATTATTTCACGATCTTTGCTCACTTTACATTATATCCAAATATTGAAGTTTCTAAATGAGGTTTTTTTTGTTTTTTTATGTATTAAACAATGAACCCTATTCAGACTTTTGAATCATGATCTTTAAACGTGAGCTTTTAGATATATAGTCAAACTTAAAGTTGCTTACAGTAACCAAAGTATCATTAATATCTATGGTTCTTTTATCTTTGGGTTTCATTAAAATTCTATTTAACTCTAATTCAAACAATCTTTTTAGTATGAGTAGACATATCAACCTAGGTAGCACATCTCCAATTTTAAAATGTAACAAACAAATAATTACATTGTTTTATACATTTAAAAACTTTCAATAATATGCTTATAAAATTTCAAAGATTAATATATATACATATATATAGTTGAAGAATTAAATTTCTTTTCAGCTTTAAGAGGAAATTATTCGAAATTACAAGCAGAAGAACAACCACTCTGCAACATACTGTAACTACTATTGAACAAATTAAATCTTGAAGCAATATCTTTTTACCAATTATTTTTTCAAGAATGGTGGAAAAATCAGTGAAGTGGGTACTGATCTTACTAACATGTACAACAAGCTCAAACTGGAATTGCAGAAGTTATGAACAAATATCGGGACTGTCAAAATGATATGACTTCTACAACAAAGCATTTAGAAAAGAAAAGAAAAGAAAAAAACAGCTATAATATAAATTAAATCGCTACAGCTTCAGGTCTTCTGAGATCTTACAAATTGGACCGATCAATTACCGTCTAAACCATACACTATACAATCTTAAGTAATTTTCTTTACTTCTTTGTTAGAGCCCGATATTTATTCTTCCGTGCCAAAAACTCTTCCACTAAGTACTAACTCCGAAAAAGAATTGTCTGAGCCAAACAATTTTCCATGTGAAACCTACATCAAAATTACTTGAAAATAAAAGACACTACAAGGTATACCTCCAGCTTCTTGCACCGACTGTAGAAGCATAGCTTGCTACCGTCAGTTTGTTATGAGCTAAAAATAAATAGAACCTGAAAGCAACTAAACAACAGACAATCTAAAGATGCCATGTGAGGATTGAAGCCTTCACTCATTCACACAGAAATATTTCAAGCTGGGTACGTGATTAAGGTCCATACCGCTCATACTCCTGGAAGGCCTCCTTCTCGGGGAGCAGGTCTTGCTGTCAACAACGGTTGCAGTGCTTTCACAACAATGCTCATATTGGGGCGAAAACTTGGCTCGAATTGCACACACAATGCTGCGATTGCTGCTAACTGCGATTTAAGTGAAAAAAGAAAAAGAAAAAGAAAGCAAACAATTACCACCATTTTCAAAACGAAAATATGAACATCTCGACAATATGGCATCGAATTCAGCATTAGGAAAACCGAGAGTTAACAAAAGGCCCCCCAGTTCTCATTTATCGAACTGTGCATCTTTTTCCAGAAACTAATGAAAACCACAAAAAATTAAAATCTTAAAAAATTAAATCAAATCCTCAAAGGCCATCTTGCTCATATTTACAGCTCTATCAAGTGAATGATTTGAAAATGACCTTAGCAAGAGCCTTTGGAGGATACTCCTTCAATTTTGGATCCACGCACTGCTTCACCTTATCTTCACTCAACCTCGGTGTGGCCTGCACGTGAAAACACAGCAAGTTACAGTCCTCTGAATACACTGTTGTGAAGGTTGGAACTGAATTCAGTCATCTTCACCACGAATTAAATGAATATAAGCACAACAGGTATATATCAAATCTGCAAGGCACGACTACTTCAATATCACAATTGCACCGGAAATGCGGATTGATCCATTACCCAGGTAACAAGACTCTGCTGCCCGCGGGGCATCGTAGGATCCACTGGTTTCCTTCCTGTCAAAAGCTCCAAAAGTACCACTCCAAAGCTGTATACATCGCTCATCTGATTCAATTGCCCCGTCATTGCGTACCTGAGTACAAACCAGCGCGTCAGAACTTCCAATCAAACACAGCACGTTACCTCTTCCATAAACCTGTCCACCTGTTCCCAACTGCGAGAAAATGTGAAAACCGTTCCCACTGGGAGACTCCACTATCATTTTCCATTCTTGTCTGCCATCCCAACTACCAAGCACCCAATGATACTACATACTATGAACACCGACTAGAAAACTCACTCCGGTGCGTGGTAGCCGAAGGTTCCAAGAACACGAGTGGAGTGTAGACGCGCAGCCATGTCGGGCGCCTGGTTCGACAAGTTGAAGTCGGCTATCTTTGCCACATACGAATCAAACAGCAAAACATTGCTCGACTTGATGTCCCGATGAATAATAGGTGGCTGTGCCTTCTCGTGTAGATATTCCAAACCCCTGGCAGCTCCCACTGCTATTTTTACTCGCTGCATCCAATCCAACACTGGCCCGGGCTGAGCACCCTTCACACCTTTCCGTCCTGCAAGTCATGAATCTCAAGTTCCCACCCATGTCAGCTACCAATTCTCACTTCCTTGCGTTCCAGGTACAAGCAGACAAAGTACTCAGTACTCCACACTCTTGGAAGAACACCGCCGTATGATCACTTCCACGATATCCGGAAAGTGAACACACCAACAGGCTCTTCTTTGTACCTCTTCAAAAGAGGGAAATGAAGAAAAAGGACTAGATTATGCTGCGCAAACAACAGCATTTACTACACGCGCTTGCTCGTTCACGAAATCAGATTCGACACTTCACAGGTGCCTACTGCAAGTCGTCCATCGGTTACTCTCTGCTATTCATCGGAGCACGCACCGTGGAGAATATCGTGCAGAGATCCCATGGTAGCATATTCGTAAGCGAGCACCTGCAGCTGCCCATCCAGACAGTATCCAATCAGCTCAACCACGTTCTCGTGCTTGAGTCTGGAAACAAGTGACACCTGCACGTTCAAGAAGGCACGTTCAGCCTCGAACTTGGAACACGAACTTACACAAAACAGTGAAAGTGGCGACAAAGAACTGACACACATCCTAGTCCATTCCGGCACTAGCACAACATAACCTAGCGGGTGACGCATGGGGTCTTGGTCCTGAGTGAGTGATATCACAGATACTCCAGTATCGGACTCCCAACCTACTAGATCATCCTCGTCAAGCTACATTCGACTTGTCCATTGAAAACATCTCAAACAGCCATCCCGTAAGAAGAGATTGAGAGGAGAAACAGTTACCTGCGAAAGAAACTCCGATTTCGGATGAGTATTTGCGTGCAACAGTTTGATGGCAGCCACGTGGTCAGGAAAGTTGGCAAGATACACCCTAGCGCATGATCCCTCACCGATTAACGACTTTGGTCTAAAATTATCCGTGTTTTCTCTGATTTCATCGATAGACAACTCTGGAGCTGTAATGGGTGGAACTGTTGTTGGCCCTTGAGGGGCCCTCAGCGGTGGATCGCCAGCAGTTTGTCTCGACATACCTTGGTGACCTAACAGACATCACAGCTCTTGAGATGTTGCATGAATAGGACAGTGACGAACGCAGGGACTGTGATGAAACGATAAACTGAATCTCAGTGAGTTTGACTTTCAAAGACGGATACTGCATTGAAAGTAGAAACAACACAAAAAAATCGTGTTCAACCTCCAAACTTTATGACACAAGCCCGACTCATAAAACAGAAAAAAACTAACAAAAAAAAAAAAAAAAGGGCAAACGATCACGTGAGCACGAACTCACCCATGAATCGATCGTCAGCAGGAAATAGGCTGAGTGTATCTGGATGATCCAAATTGGGAAAGGTATTGCCCCGAGGCCAACACCAACAAGCCATTTCTATTCAAAAAAAAAAAAAAAAAAAAAAAAAACTGCGCACAATACTCCACCACACCAGCTTCCTCCTCACAAGCCCTGCAAGCCCAGCGGATTCCAAACCTGCGACCAAGGGACTGTCAGTGCCAACAGATTCCAGCTCGCAGAATCACACACAATTCATACCTCCGACAATCTCCAACGCCCTCACACTGAAAAATTGGCTAAATTAAATTCTATTCCACCTATAGATCAGCCCAATTGAGTTCCAACAAGTAGCCTGATCGAACACCTTGAATCCACACACACCCCCCCCCCCCCAATCGACACGGTTATTAGGAACAAAGGTGGTGTCACGAGGTCTCCAAGCAACTCCGCACTAATCGACAAGCTGGGAAATTTGTTACAGCAAGAGAGAGACGAGGAACAGGGAACGGGAAGAAAGGAAGGAGACCACTTCTACTACTACCACTACAACAACAACAACAACTGGGAAGGAAAAGGAAAAGGAAAGACGACGACGACGATGTAGTGGCAAGTAGATGAAGAGCATGCACAGAAGAAGCACCACAAGACCCACTGGGAACGAACGAACGGGCATGGGGCCGACACGGTCTCGCTCCGCTATGGTTACAGGGGGCACGCGGAGGCTTTGACTTGGGGCTGTCTGGATCCACTAAAGGTAAGGACTTGGATCGGGCCGGACCAGGCCGGCTACCGTTTTGACCCATTTCTCGGATGCACCCGCGTTTATTGTGTGGGAGGGAGCTTGTCAGAATGCGCCTGGCGGCTGGGTCTCTCCGTCCACTTATACATACATATTTTATTTTATTTATTTATTTATTGTCTTTAGACTATTTGGAATGTTCGAGAAATGCTCGAGTTATCGAACAGTATGATTATATGGTAGGGTTTTTATTATTATTATTATTATTATTGTTATTATTTTGATATCGATGAGGTCGTTGAGCATGAATGGCTTTGTAGAATTTGAGTGCCTCCCTCTTTGAAAATATGGGTTTGATCGATAACACCGACATATGAGGTATGAAAAAGAAGGTTCGGTTTGATTTTATGGATGTGACAAATTTCAATGTATTATTGTGATGTGAAGCTTGATTTATTTAATTTTTTTCAAACAAACGAACAATGAAGCCGTTATCTTGTGTTTGGTGCGTGTCTAGAACTATCTCTTACAAGCCCTGGATATGCAAAAGCAATAAACATTTATATATATATATTCTATGAACTTGTGCTAGAACCAATAACACTAATCAATATGTCTTCTATGCTATATTAAGTCAGACAATATTTAAAAATATAATATGCATACTTAAAAACATTACTATTAATGGATACTAAAATTGGGTGTGAGAATAAATATTCAACCTTGAATAAAACATTGTCGAAATTAAAAAAATGGGGTAGTTTGCTGTTAAAACATGATAATCTCACTACCAAATAGTTCAAATGAAAAGATGTGGTATATCTAAAGTGCATCAAAACAGCTGTGAATTCATATGAGCCATGAATAAAAAATTCGCAATAGATAGTTGAAAATAAAATTTAATGAAATAAAATTGTTGGAATATATATATTTTTAAACCATTGTTGTGCAGAAAATTATTTCAGCAGTGCAAGTACAAACTCCACTTACGTTATCTTTTCTGATCTCAACCAAAACGTACCACTTGATTTATTATTCGTATTCATATGTAAATTGTATGTTAAGATTATCCTACCAAGAATAAGTTAATACAAAAATATACTGTCATAACATATTTTGTCTTTTATTATTTTCATTCATAAAAAGTTTTATACTTCCTTTCTGTACAATATCAGACCATGTTAAGATTTGACTAACAGCCCAGAATAAATTATTGGTAATTCACATCACATAGAGGTTCCAGGTCACGTGTTCTTATTAGACCGCATAATACGTCAAATGGTCGGGATGATGAACACAAAGTGGCCTAATTCCTGTTTAAAATAATAATTATTTCAAATCTTCACTCCGAGAGATTACTATGCATAAACAGTTTTTCCACTTGAAAAATATACCTGTAATTTCAGCTAATTATCCAAGATCCATTGATGGATTGGTGGTTCTCTGAAGCATTGGATTCGAAGTTCAGTAGATGAAATGTCAAATTTTGGAATCTGTAGATGAACAACATTTAACTTTACTCAAGAATATTATCCATCTGTTTCTTTCTATTATCGATATATACATATATAATTTTTAGTATGAGAACTTTTATGATTATTATGTGAAGAAATTGAGTATCTGCAACACAGAATTGTTCAAAGTGAGTTTAAAAGAATCAAGATTTTTTATTAAATTTCGTGTGTAAATAAACGTTTTTTTTTTTTTTTTTTTTTTTTTTTGCTAGAGAAAATGGTTTTATAAAATAATAAGATAAAAAGTAAAAATAAAAACTAAAGAGTTTCCATTAAAAATGTGCAAATATTCATGATTATACACGCATACACAGAGTAAAAATCCTGAAATTTTATGCTACACCAAGTAAAATGTTTGATTCAGTTTAGAAAGATATAACAATAATTATAATTTTTGACAAACATTCCATCTTTTTCCAGTTTTAGATGTTTTTGAAACTTTGAAAGCTCAATATTTTTTCACAAATTAATCATAATATTTATGAAATAATTAAGTGTGCTCATATTTTAATGTTTATTTACAAAAAATCAATGAGTAAATTGTACAAATATATTTAAAGATGGAATTTTTTAAAACACTGTATCTAATGTTCGAAAATTGGTATCTTTTTGTACAAACGTTGTTCCTTCCAAAAGTAGTATTGGTATTTCATTTCTTTGATGTGATTAAAAAATTCTGTAAATATTTTTAATAATCAGGCTACAATATAAAGTGATAAACCTAATGATGTAATAGGAGAAATCACTTGTACCTTTGGACAAAAAAATGCAAATCGACACAGTAGAGTGCAAACCTTGATTTATTAACCTCAATTAAACATTTGAAAACAGATAAATCTATTAATGATAAAAATAGATTTGTATAATATTTCTTACCAAACAAGTAAAAGTGCATATATTTTGTTTAACCTACAAAACATCGACTTTTTTTTTAATCACCTTTACATTAGAATACCATTAATTTCTATCATGTCAACAATCATTGCTTTAAAGTAGCAGTAAGATCTCAAGCCTCATGAAGTCACATTAACATAGATCCAATCAAGCATCTTATTCTGTATTGTGTGATAACAGATATCGTTACTATTAAAGGAACCCGTAGAGTATTGATTCCACAAATACATACTTTCAGAAATATGTGGTAAGTGACAGTTAATCATGCCAAATCATAGACCTCAGTGCAATGATGTCTACCATTTTCTATAATACAAAAGTCATTCTTAAAGAATTACAATGCATAAAAAGTAACAACTGGTTTTATAGCAACAATGAACGTAATTACAGTGAATACTCTTTAAAAATAGCTAAGTATGTCAATATGTACTTTAAGTAAAAAATTACTTACAAGTATTTAAAAAATCAATGAATATATCTGAAAGATATGTTAATTTTTAACTAGTTCACTAATTATATGTATGAATATACTTTTTGTTTTGATTTTGTCCTAACTACTAAGTAAAGATCGTTTATTCAACTATATAATCTATGATTACATTATGATTTTTTTAAAGGATAATCATAAAAAAAACAAAGTTAATCTTCTATAGTTGATAAATTTAATTAACTATTGTTAGTGCCATAGATGATATCAACAATTTTTAGCAAAAGATGAGACATTGAAGGTTATTATATATCAATATAGTAAAAAGATCAAATAAAGTAGTGATAGCAAAAACTATTAATAATTAGTGATAGAATTTTTGCAAAAGTATAATAAAAGTAGTAATTAGGAAAACCTTAGGTGTTACAAACACTCTTAAAGAAACACACTTACTTTTTTTTTAGAATTTGGATATTTAACAATTAGTGTTGTAAATATGACATGCTAGTTTGTCAATTTTTTCAAGTATTTTGACTAGGCAAAACTATGTATTATTGTTGCTTG